>NC_048446.1:16470469-16603360 GCF_004353265.1 Vitis riparia | reverse complement strand
TTGATAAATTAAGGGGGAAGTTGTGTTTTAGGAGGCCCATTTGAAGGTTATATGGGAATGAAACCCATAAAACCTGGAATACAGGCTTTATTCATTAATGATCAAAATATTATTTTTTTGTGCACTAATTACTGTTTGGAAAAGTTATTCCAAAATTGCCCTTTGTTCTCCCTGTCAGTAGCCACCACGGTCTCCATGTAAGCAGCCATGGGTCTCCAAAATTGGCCATGTAATCAACACTCAAATTTGAACCGAAAAGAACCCGATCAGAGGAAACATGGCATGAGGTATGTGGTTCTCCGTTCAGTGGGTTTTACCTTAGGTGTTTGTTTGATTTTTGGGCAAAGAGCTGTCATTTTACATATGGATTTGGATCTGACGTAACCATGTATGAAAAGCATCGCCTGTTCACCCCATATTATTGAGTTTTCCCTCCTCATTGATCACCTTGTACACTCACTCTGAATATGAATAGAAATAGCTCATAGGGGTAGAGGACATAGTAGTAATATGTGGAATTAGATTAACCAGGGCTTGCAGTCCCATATGGTTCTGTGCTATGGAATCTATTTCAGAATTCAACTCCTTCTGAAGTTTACTGAGATGTGAAATTTTTATAGCATTTTGCTGACCATTCATATCCAAATGACCCACTTTCGATTTTTGTTGGCACTACAAGTACATTTTCGGATCTGTTTTGGTAAAATATCTCATTTTTACACATGGGTACGAATTCGGTTGATAATTTAGGTCACCATTCATCTAATATCCCAGTTCAAATTTTGAGGGAAAATTCTATCTTTTGGGTGTGGATTTGAGGATCTTGATGAACCTTTCTGCATTTTTAGCCCATTCTTCCTATGACCTAGGTGAAGTTTTGGCATAACAAGTAAATTTGAGAATGTGTTTTTGGGAGAATGTCTCATTTTTACACATGGGTTAGAATCCGATTAATGATTTGGTGAGCATTTCTTAACTATATGGCTACTGATGAAATGACCCATGTAAACTTCTGACTGTATTTTTGGGAAAAAAAATGTCTTAGATTAGATCATTTTGCTGACCATTTGTCTCATACATAGCCATCTATCAAAAGGCCCACTTCCAAGTTTTGGCACAACATGAACATTTCCGTGTATTTTTGGGAAGTAGATAAATAAAGCCTCACTTTTACATATGGGGCTGAAATTGATTTGATGATTTTGGTGAGCACTTCTCAATTATAGAACCATTCATCCAATGACCCACCTCAAGTTTTGGCACAATAATAATATTTCAAAAGCTAATTTTGGGAAGTAGTATCGCTTATTAGGGATTGTACCATAGGTACTACCTTAATGGCCTTAGGTACTACCTTAATGGCCTTGAGGTACTACCTTAGTGGCCTTAAGGTACTACCTTAAGGGACCCTAGGTACTACCTTAGCTAAACTTGAACTAACATCTCCCAAGCCTCAAGTCTTCCTTTGTGAACCTTAGACCATGCCATTATGCGCTTCTCTTGAGTTCTCAAGTGGTCCACCAATGGTTTTTTGCTATTATTCCTTAGGTACTACCTTAATGGCCTTGAGCTACTACCTTAGTGGCCTTGAGGTACTACCTTAAGGGACCCTAGGTACTACCTTAGCTAAACTTGAACTCAACCTTTCCCAAGCCTCGGGTCTTCCTTTGTGACCCTTAAACCATGCCATTATGTGCTTCTCTTGAATCCTCAAGTGGTTCACCAATGGTTTTTTGCTCTTGTTCCTTAGGTACTACCTTAATGACCTTAAGGTACTACCTTAGTGGCCTTGAGGTACTACCTTAAGGGACCCTAGATACTACCTTAGCTAAACTTGAACTAACATCTCCCAAGCCTCGGGTCTTCCTTTGTGAACCTTATACCATGCCATTATGTGCTTCTCTTGAGTTCTCAAGTGGTCCACCAATGGTTTTTTGCTGCTGTTCCTTAGGTACTACCTTAATGGCCTTGAGGTACTGCCTTAGTGGCCTTGAGGTACTACCTTAAAGGACCATAGGTACTACCTTAGCTAAACTTGAACTCAACCTCTCTCAAGCCTCGGGTCTTCCTTTGTGACCCTTAGACCATGCCATTATGTGCTTCTCTTGAGTCCTCAAGTGATCCACCAATGGTTTTTTGCTACTGTTCCTTAGGTACTACCTTAATGGCCTTGAGCTACTACCTTAGTGGCCTTGAGGTACTACCTTAAGGGACCCTAGGTACTACCTTAGCTAAACTTGAACTCAACCTCTCCCAAGCCTCGGGTCTTCCTTTGTGACCCTTAGACCATGCCATTATGTGCTTCTTTTGAGTCCTCAAGTGGTCCACCAATGGTTTTTTGCTACTGTTCCTTAGGTATTACCTTAATGGCCTTGAGGTACTACCTTAGTGGCCTTGAGGTACTACCTTAAGGGACCCTAGGTACTACCTTAGCTAAACTTGAACTCAACCTCTCCCAAGACTCGGGTCTTCCTTTGTGACCCTTAAACCAAGCCATTATGTGCTTCTCTTGAATCCTCAAGTGGTCCACCAATGATTTTTTGCTACTGTTCCTTAGGTACTACCTTAATGGCCTTTAGTTACTATCTTAATGGCCTTGAGGTACTACCTTAAGGGACCTTAGGTACTACCTTAGCTAAACTTGAACTCAACCTCTCTCAAGACTCAGGTCTTCCTTTGTGACCCTTAGACCATGCCATTATGTGCTTCTCTTGAATCCTCAAGGGGTCCACCAATGGTTTTTTGCTACTGTTCCTTAGGTACTACCTTAATGGCCTTTAGTGACTATCTTAATGGCCTTGAGGTACTACCTTAAGGGACCCTAGGTACTACCTTAGCTAAACTTGAACTCAACATTTCCCAAGCCTTGGGTCTTCCTTTGTGACCCTTAAATCATGTCATTATGTGCTTATCTTGAGTCCTCAAGTGGTCCACCAATGGCTTTTTGCTATTGTTCCTTAGGTACTACTTTAATGGCCTTGAGGTACTACCTTAGTGGCCTTGAGGTACTACCTTAACTAAACTTGAACTCAACCTCTCCCAAGCCTTGGGTCTTCCTTTGTGACCCTTAGATCATGCCATTATGTGCTTCTCTTGAGTCCTCAAGTGGTCCACCAATGGTTTTTTGCTACTGTTCCTTAGGTACTACCTTAATGGCCTTGAGGTACTACCTTAGTGGCCTTGAGGTACTACCTTAAGAGACCCTAGGTACTATCTTAGCTAAACTTGAACTCAACCTCTCCCAAGACTCAGGTCTTCCTTTGTGACCCTTAGAGCATACCATTATGTGCTTCTCTTGAATCCTCAAGGGGTCCACCAATGGTTTTTTGCTACTGTTCCTTAGGTACTACCTTAATGGCCTTTAGTTACTATCTTAATGGCCTTGAGGTACTACCTTAAGGGACCCTAGGTACTACCTTAGCTAAACTTGAACTCAACCTCTCCCAAGCCTCGGGTCTTCCTTTGTGACCCTTAAATCATGTCATTATGTGCTTATCTTGAGTCCGTAAGTGGTCCACCAATGGCTTTTTGCTATTGTTCCTTAGGTACTACCTTAATGGCCTTGAGGTACTACCTTAGTGGCCTTGTGGTACTACCTTAAGGGATCCTAGGTACTACCTTAGCTAAACTTGAACTCAACCTCTCCCAAGCCTTGGGTCTTCCTTTGTGACCCTTAGACCATGCCATTATGTGCTTCTCTTGAGTTCTCATGTGGTCCACCAATGGTTTTTTGCTACTGTTCCTTAGGTACTACCTTAAGGGCCCTTAGGTGCTAAATTTTTTTAATATTTTTTCCTATTATGACTGTGCATTGAAGCTCGTTCAACTACATTATATAATTTAAACAATAGTTGCATATCATTCTTTTCTTGAATACATATTGCCCACAAATATTTTTAACGTCATATAAAATATTAATTAAGAGGGTATTTAATAAAACAATTACTTATTAAAAATTTTAAAATCCATAGATTTCATTTGATAATAATGTTTGATAACATGAATTTTATCTTGTGACATAAATTTTATACTACTTATCACTTAATTTTGATCAAAACCCATTTAATTTGTTAAGTAGATGGGATTTTTTTTTCATTTAAGGTAAAACATAATAAGTGGTTTTTAGGAACTAAAAACTTTTAATTTGCATTTTTATTCTTCAAATTTCTTTTATATGAATAATTCAGTATGATATTAAATTAAGGTAAAATTAAAATAAGATCCTTTAAATGAGTTATATATTTTTATTTTATCAATTAGTTAAATTAAATTTAATATTTAAATTTTTTTGGCTTATCTTTCCTCCCCATATGATGGGTTTAAATCTTAATATCTCAAAAGTACTTCCAGAGGATAAGATAGTCTTTTATCCATAGAAAATATTTTCCGTTTTTGCAAGTATAACTTTTATTCTTGACTAAACGATATGAAATTATAATTTGAATAAGGTAACCATTTTCACCAGAGCAAAATATTCTTATTTTCATTTTATTCTTTTGAATAGAACCAATTATACTATTTCGTAAATATCGTAATATGATTTTGAATAGAAATACTAATTATACTAACAATATAGCACACTAACAATAAAGTCCTAAAACAAAAATAGAAATATCAAAGGATTACTATCAGGTAATATATGCATAGGGAATAAAATTTGTTTGGGGTAAGTGATATCAATTTTATAATTGAAAAGGTATGTATAGGGATGAGTATAGCTGAAAGTTTACTTTTCTTAATATTAATTTATTATTTTAGCACATTTGTTATGAAACTCGTTGTGAGTGAGGAATGAAGATTAGTGTTGATTCTTTGTCTATGTTTTTTAGGCTGCAAGAGAAACACGGGCCGTTAAAGAAGCTAAGGACAAGCTACAAAAGCGGGTGGAGGAATTTACATGGAGATTGCAGTTGGAGAAGCGATTAAGGGTAGTGTAGATATTTTTTCCCTCTTCATAAATGTATGTATTATACATATATAGTCCATCAATTAGGGTGTTTAGAGTTGTTGTAGATCAGCTAGTCCCCTATGTTAACTAATGGAACTCTAGGAGGGAGGAAGTCCACCACCAAAATTTTGTTCACATATAATCTGTAATATTTTCTTGATTTTCAATTTTAAGTTTTATTATCCACAATTGTATTTTGTGTCCCACCATCTTTAAAATGTCTCAGGATTCAAGTCTTGCCCTTTCTTCTCCATGGGAACCTCAATCTGAGGAAAAGCCTTAGAAATCTCTCATTGAAAAGCAGCAGGTGGATATCCTCTTTCGGTCTTCCTCTTTCTTCATGCTAATCATTTTTTCTGGTGCAGGAAAACCAAGACCTACTAATCAAGTTTATTTCACAAGATCTAGGATGCTCTGGGAGCAGGCCTATTGCTGCTTGCCTGATTTACAAATCCCTTCTCCAATGGAGGTCATTTGAGGTTGAAAGAACCAGTGTATTTGATCGTATCATTCAGACAATAGGTGCAGCAATAGAGGTATAACCGACCTCTGTTTTACTTGGTTTCTATATCTTGGATGTTTGAAAATAGTGACTACTGTCAATCCCCTTGTTAGACCTGGTAAACTAAATTGAATTTGCTTAATGGGACCAAGATATTTCACTAGAAGAATGATTGAAAATTAATAGGAGATCAACATCAGCTTCTTTATTTGGGAGGATGTATCAACTAAGAAATGGGATTTGTTTTATCTTGGGCACCAACTAGGACATTTGATATAGCTTCCTTTTTTGTTTATGTTTCTATTTTCTCATTTGCTGCCTTACATTTTTAGGGGCTTCGTGCATCTCCACAAAGTGCTGGGTTCTCATTTCTTAATGGTCGGGTGCTTGGTGGACTGGATGACTTGAGACAAGTTGAAGCCAAATATGCAGCTTTTCTTTTTAAACAGCAACTCACAACCTTCCTTGAGAATAGATATGGAATGATAAGAGACAATTTAAAGAAATATTTCCCCATTGCTTGGATTGTGTATTCAGGAAATTCTTCTTAGCAATGGTTAATTTGAAACAAAATATGAATGGTATGACTACTTCCGTTTAATATCAATAGCAACTCAAATTTTAGACATATCATAAGCTTTGGAATCTGTTTTATTGGAAATGTAAAGCTAACAACTATATCTATGGAAAATGTATCTATTTTTTTTTCCCTATCAATACCATCAGAGATATTCCTATTGGCCAGAACAAAATAAAAAACTGCTCAAAAGTTCATCATCTCTTATCTGAGATTCTGTTCTTGTGGTGGTGTGTGATTGGAAACCAAAAAGATTATCTAAAGCTGTTGTCTTCCAATTGTTTCAGAGCATCTTTGCAGAGAGGTACCCAATGTTCAGTTCTCCAAACAGACACACACACAACCAAGTGAATCCCAAACAGTAATTTCTCAGCAAAGTGAAAGAAATGAAAAAGTTTAAAGCACTCAAGAGTAGAGATTTGTTTTCAATGAAAACTATCTACCCCAATTATGCACACAAAAGGATTTGCTTCACACTCTATCATATAAGCATCATTCAACATCATAACCCATCATAAAAGACAGGAAGAAAAATCAAGCTACTGGATTGAAACAAACAAGACCGATTTCAATTAGATCCATATTTACACAGTTACAATGAGGGAGAGATTTGAGAACATTATTTTACATCTGAGAAATGTGGGGAAGGGGGTGGTAAGGTAAGTGAAAAACAAAACATAGTTCACTAATACAAAAGAGTCACAAAATCTATTCATGTTGTACTAGCTCAACACAAATGCACATTTTTTTCTTTCTTTATGAGTTTTTCCCCTGGGACATATCTGCTTTCTTCCAGAAATTTAAGGAACCACCCACGCTGGGTTGGTCAAAATTTCAAAAGATGCCTCAGGCTCCACCTTTTTCTCTGAATGACTTGACCTCAACCATTTTCCTGCAATCTTCATGAGTCTGGATCAGTAAATTTAGAAACTGAAAGCAAATGCAAGTTCAATTAAATTGGTATAAGTTTTACCTATTTTGATATCTGCACATTTTAAGGTTATCAGGGCATTTTAATGTTATCAGCCTAAAAACAATACCTTAATTATAATTAATTGCACAGGCACATACCAAAGCTAATGCCTTGAGTTAAAATCACGACAACAAGCGACTTAACTTTAAATAAGCCTTTTCTTCCTTTTGCTGAAATTTTCATTCTCAATCATGCTGTTACATGCTACAGTCTTCAAATTCTTTTAAAGAATACGTACTTATAAAATATTAAATAACTAAGAGGATGAAGTTATCTAGTTAGAAGGCAATGATATAAAAGGTTCACAATAAGATTATATAATTCTCACACCAATAAGTTTCTCAATTAGATACATAAGTTTGATCAATCTCCAATGTGTTTAGGTATCAATTCATCTAATCCTCAAATATAAAGACATGGCTAAATTATCAAAGCATCCAATTTTCCTTTTGTTTTTTTTTTCATAGCTTGGGTAAATGATTTGTTAAAACAACATAGCATATGCAATGTGAGTGCTTTGCTTGTTTTGAGATATCATTCAAAAGAGGAACAAATTAAGAAAGTATACTGTGGAACATATTATAGAATATCAACATGAACCATACTGAAATATTGGCCGAAATATTGATATTGATTTGTCCAAATGTATGTTCAGTAAGATTTCAGAATTGACACTCATTGATATTGATGGTAAATAGGCGTATCAGCTTATCCTACGACCATGTAACCTATGCCCGGACAATCTAGTAAGTGGTGGCATAATTCAATTTTTTTACACATGGAAGTTGTCAGTTACCTCTCATTAATAAGCCAGTCCATGTAATACCACATCAATGATCCATAAAACCAGCGAGAAAAAAAGAAAGAAAGAAAGAAAGAAAGTTGAAGTACTCACCTGATCAGATTTTTTGAAGTAATCCGAAGAGCTTTGATGGCAACACCAATTAAACTACTTCCAGTTATATAAATTCCCTTAAAAATGCAGCAATAATGCAACCATCAAAACAATGATCCAACAAAAAAAAAAAACAAAAAAACAAATATAATGTATCAATTTAACCTAAACCTCCGCTGGTTTGACAAGAATGCAAAAATTTTAGTAGTTGTTTTCTTTTGGTGGATTTTACAAGGGAGGAAGGGAAGAGAAAGTACCAAGCGACACCCAAGACGGAAACGCCAATGGCGGAGAAGGTGTAAGGTGAGATCTGAACCAGTGCGCGAGACCATGAGCTCGATGCACCCACCATTGATTCCGATCACCAATTTTCCCCTGATCTGATCTTCGTTTCAGAAATTAGGGTTTCTGGATCAAGTAATTTGGGAACAAAAAGGATATCACCTTTCCCGGTTTCCTCCCGTAGTCCCGTGTCTCTTCCTTCTGATTCGTTTCTCATTTACCAACACATCCACCTGATAAATTCTTCTCCTCCGCAGCATTATAACTTTTTTTTTTGGGAACGTTAGGTTTTGGGCTGTTGATGTTTATCAACAAAATGGGAGACGAGAATGTTACAGAAATGAAAGAGGTTAGGTTTTACAGCATTTTGGGTTTCTGAGATTGAGAATGGGAGAGAATGGGAAAAGCAGTATATGAGAGAGATATTGGCTTTGTGGCTTTTCGGAGGGTTTTTTCTCTTCTGAATTTTCAGATGTGGAACGCTTAGCTGGCAAGGTGAAGGGTATTTTTGGCATTAAAATACACATAAGCTGAAAGTGCATGACTCTCCAAATATTTTCTAATTACATTATTAATTTTGAAATACGTAAAATTGGATTAGCAAAATCATATATTTTCCACATCACCCACCCAAAACCCAACTTTCCCCCCAGCCCCTAGGGTTTTTGCGTAGAAAGCAGAGAGAGAGAGAGAAGGCACCTTCATCAATCAACGATGGCGGACGAAGAGTACAACGACGTGGATATGGGGTTCGTCCCTCCTTTTACTTGCATTTTCAGAATTTTAGATTTTATCTTTTGTTCTTCAATCCTATTTGTGGCTTAATAATTTTCTGTTGGTTGTCGAGAAAAGATGGCGAAAAGAGGGGAAATTGAAATTCCGAATTTTAAGTTCTGACTGTTTGGGCTGGAATTCTCCCGACCTAAACAGAGGTTGAGGGGAAAATTTTGGGATTTTTTGGTTTTCAACTTTAGTGGAGACAAATAGGTTCCGATAATGCTTTCTTGCATGTGAATGTTATTGTTTTAAAACTTTCTCAGCAACCAAACGAATGATCGTCGGGTAATGGTTGTGGCAAATAGGCATGTCTCCCAGTTTTAATCCATTGAAAATGGTGAATTCCCATTTTTTTTTTTTTAAAAAATAAGCAACACAGGTTTTTGAGATCTTTAAATGTTTCCGTATGAATTATATTGAAATGGCTACGGTTATAGGCTTAGTTTTTTATGCTATTTAATGGCACCATTCCGTCCAGGGAGCCTAACTTTTCTTATTGGTCAAATCCTTGCTTCTAACAATGCCATATTGTGATTCCCTACTTTTGTGTTTTTGATATTGGAATCATACCATGGCTTATTGCCTGCTAAATTGTTTTCCCGATCGGATTAGGCACAACTTTAACTCTGAAATAACCTGCATTACCTGTGCAATTTATGTATTTATTGAGAGACAGAACAGTCATGGTATACACTTCACTCAACTAGCTAACTCCTTATATATTTGGGATAGAAATTTAGAACAAATATTAGCGATGAATCATCCAGGTATCAGGTTGCAATGTGATATATCTGGACCAGAAGGACTAGTGAACCATATGCCTACACTCAAAAGGACTAGGGAACTCTGTTTGCTTAAATCTGTAAAATAATATGTTGCATATGATCAATTTCCTAACGTAGCTATAAAATAAGCTTTGAGACAGTGAAATAAATATTGATCCCATTTTTCATTATGTTTGTAGCATATTAGACTCATATTTGCAACACATTAATGCTATTTTTCGTTCATGGAAAGTACTAAGGAAAGGGAAAAAAATACTTAGGAAAATGATTTTCTTTAATTTGGTTTACCATAAGGTGGTGCTTTGACCAATTGAACTACAATCCCAAGATAGTCATACCCTTTTAGGGGGTTTCATTGCTATGTTTGGCTCCCAAAAAGTACTAAGGGAAGATAAAAATAAAAAAAAAATGTTAAGGAAAATGATTTTTTCATATTTAGTTTACTATGGAAAAAATGAAATAAAATCAAATATAATTCAAATTAGTTAGAAACTTATGTATTTTCAAATTATTTAATATTCATATAGAAGAGGAAAATAAGTGAAATGAGTTTAAAAAAGTATATAAAAATAATTTATTAACTTTAAATTTGTTTTTTTTATTTTCTTTCATTTTTTCTTTACTTATATTCTTCCTCTCTATTTCCTTTCTCTCGCATTTTCCTTTAAATTTTCCAAGAACCAAACATAGCATAGGGAAAGGAAAAAAAATGCTAAGAAAAATTGATTTCGCATGTTTGGTTCATCTTCTCATATTTTTTTATGTATTTTCAAATTATTTATTCTTTATTATAAAAGAAAAAATAATGTTTGGTTTCTGTAAAATTTGAGGGAAAATGTTAGGAAAAGAAAATATAAAAAAAAAGTAGAAGGAAAAAAATAGTAGGTTAAAAGTTGATAAATTATTTTAATTTGTTATTTCAAACTCATTTTACTTATTTTAATTTATCGATATAAATATTAAATAATTTTAAAATATATAAGTTTTTAGCTAGTTTTAATTATATTTGATTTTCTTTAATATTTTTTATAGGACAACCAAACATGAGAAAATCAGTTTCCTTTACATTTCTTTTCTTTCCATAGTATTTTCCGGGATCCAAACACAACCTAAGTGAAACTAGTTTAAAGAAGTATATAAAAATAATTTATTAACTTGAATCTTTTTTTTTTTCCCCTATCTTTTTCTTTCCATCTATGTTTCCCCTCAAAATTTTCAAGAATCAACCAGAAAAAAAAAATTAAGTGAAATGAGTTTGAAGAGACATAAAAAAAATAATTTATTAAATTTAAATCTATTTCTTCTTTTCCTTAACCTTCTTTTCCTCTTTATTTGCTTTCCCTCAAATTTTCCAAACATTAAATGTATGGTAAGGCTCATGTGTGTCAAGAATGTAGCCCTTTTCAGTTGTTTCCTGATGGTGATTTACACAAAGTTTGTTGGCTATTTCTTGTTTTCTCATCCAAATTGTGCTAAGGGGTCTGATTTCATCATTCGTGTCACACTGACTTTGGAGTCATAACAGGAATTGCTCATGACCTTATTCTCTGCTATCCTCCAGTTCACTGCCTTAAAGGCATAGTTTTTAACTCCCATCATTCTCATGTAGATTACAGAATGTACCATATGAATGTACAATGGCTATCTGTAATATTATAGCATAGTGGAATTTTAAATATTTGATGAATTTTGTTGATGCAGATATGAGGATGAGCCGCCAGAGCCTGAGATTGAAGTATGAAACTATTATTTTGATTTGCTTCGTGAATTCATCTGATGCACTTTAACATTATTTGCTTATAAATGAATTGATTAAAATATTGCTGGAATCATTGACAGGAGGGTGCAGAGGAAGAAGCCGAAAATAATAACAATGAAGATGTTCCAGATGCTCTTGAAGAGCAAGAAAAAGAAGTACATGAGACTGTAGAACGGCCCAGAAAGACTTCAAAGTATATGACAAAATATGAGAGAGCAAGAATCTTGGGTACCCGTGCTCTGCAGATCAGGTTTGGTTTTCTTAACTTTTTAGTCTAAAATCCTTTTAATCAAGTTGGTTGATGCCTTAACGATTTAACAAATTTTCATGTGGGTTGGGCAGCATGAATGCGCCTGTGATGGTTGAATTGGAGGGTGAGACAGATCCACTTGAGGTATGATTCTTTAAGAATTGTGCTGGTCTTTTGAATTTCATCATTTTAGTTGGTGGCAGTTCCCCTGTTACATGAGTGAGCTCTGCTAAATGAAGTGTTATCTCAACTAATTGAATTTGGGGATTTGTTATTGTCTTTGTGTTCTACATTATTAGAACTGTAAACACACCCTCTTTTTCCCTTTTAATTAATTTAACGTGTCTTTTCCCATAATTGCAGCCATGCCATTTTTGGTTTTACCTTCTAATCTCATGATCCTTACTACATTACTCATCTGCAACATTGCAAACCTTGTCTTGTTCTCACTATCTCATTTTTAAATAAACAAATAAATACGACAATGAGAAAAGAAAACTCACAATTGCAGGAAGGATGGTATTTCTGAGTTTGTAGTAGCAGCTTCCCCTATCTTTTTATCTTCTATCCTCTTCAACATCGACATTTCAGCTATGCGCATATTATGACTGTTATTTCTTGACCGTAAACATAGTTTGTCTTATAGCTATATTATAAATTCCTGTTTTGATTTTATTGATCTATGTTGATTACGCAACAGATTGGAAGCACTCATTCATTTCATCTGCTGCTGTACACTAATTCCACAAGTTTCCCCTCTGTGCTTCATGACTCTGATATTCCTTTGTCTAATTGTTTTAGATTGCAATGAAGGAACTTCGTGAGCGGAAGATACCCTTCACCATCCGCCGCTACCTGCCTGATGGAAGGTAACAATAACATTCTTAATTTGAAAAGTTACTATTGTCTTCATTGTTGCTTCTGATTGGTTCTCGTTTTCTTTACATTGGTTGTGGGGATTTTTCCAGTTATGAAGATTGGGGGGTGGATGAATTGATTGTAGAGGATTCATGGAAGAGGCAAGTTGGAGGTGATTGACTAACCCACGTTGGGCTGTGGGGAAATGGACTCTTGGAAGTTCTGTTTGATGTGGCTTTGTAACTCACTGATAGTGACACTATTAGTAGGACAAACAATACATAATTTGCAAATACATTGTGTGTGAAATTAATGTTGAATCTCTCACTATCTTCCAAGTTTATTTTTATGGAGACCTAGAATGTTGAAGGTCTTTGTGTGTGAAATGATTAACACTACTTCCACTGGTATTTTGTCAGCCACAACTTGGGTCATGGGCTCCTACCATGAAACTACAGACCTCAATGATTTGTCCCTGCGACTCTAGAAATGGAATTGAATATAGAAACAAAAATGGCAAAACAAAATGTTTCTAGCACCAAAAAATTAACAATGGCTTATCTCAAAATGATTTAAGGTCATATATACATATATGCATACTGACCATTAGCTCAGGGAAACATTTTTCATTGTTCATCCTTGATAATGACCCCACAATGAAACCCAAAATTAAGGCTAACTGCTTTCTACCAACATTTGCAATGCAAAGTCTTAGCACAGGCTATTTCAGGTTAAATCCCCACGTCTCTTTCCCCCCTACCAACCGACACACAAGACTGTCGCTTGGCTTGCTTCCAATGTAGCTGTGATTTGAAACCCCAAAGAATCCATATCCCATCATCATCACCATTTGTGAAACAAAGGGTTCCTCTCCTCTCCATTATTTACGAAATTATGAGTTTCCCACAAAGCAAACAAGGGCATGCTCATAGCCTAATTCTTATATTTATCCAAAACATAATATGATTGAGAACGTTTTCGAAAACAGTTTTTAAAATCAGTTGTATGATGTATATCCAAATATTTATTAAAAAAACAATTTTATTTACAGTGTTTTATTTTAAAATTCTTTTTCTATTTATACTTTTTTTTTAAACGTATTTCACAAAATCAATTAAAATATGTTATTACAAAACACTTGCGTTTAGAATAAGTTCTCATAAATTTATGTTTTTAAAAGCACTTATTAAATGTGTTTTCAAATTTAAAAAACAATTTTTTGATTTTAAGAATAAAAAACTGTTATTAAAAAACAAAAACCAGTTGTCAAACAAGCTCTTTTTTTTTAAAAGGCTCGTATTTTTCTTAACGTGTTAAAGATCTTCGGACCATCTAAGTGATTTTCTTATGTATACATGAATCACATGAACTCTTTAGTACTACCAATGTCTTTAGACAATTAATTAAAAATTTCGTGTTAAGAAAAACCTTAATCATCTACCAGTTCAGCTAGAATTGTCAAAGGAGCATTTTATATAAGCCCATTCAATGCATAGAAAAATTGGATTCATTGTTTTTATTATCATTCATATGGTCGTACCAACTTGTTGATCAACCCATAATTTTTTAATTAGACTATGGCGACTTATGGTGCATATCCGCAAACCACAGTTCATTAACATGGCTAATTGATTTGGGCATGGACAAATCAGAGTTCACTATCATGATTCATCCATCCTAGAAGATTTTCTTATGGGATCCTCAAAAATATTTTAGAGAAATATAACCATTTGGTCTTCCTACCAATAGAATATAATATTTCTCTTGTCAAAACAAATTTATTGATTTTTAATCAAAATTTGTGTAGACACGAAATGTATATATAAAAAAATAACTGATAGAGACTATTCTTATTCAAGAAGGGTCATATTCCATGCTTTTCATAAAGTGAAGGTATTTTTTTTTTTTTTTACTGTTGTTTAATCCCTTTTATGAAATATCCTTATTTCAAAAATCTATTTGTTGGCAAAAAAAAAAAGAAAAGTATATTAATCTAATTTCAAAATGTCATCCATAAATGGGGTTCTAAAATTTGTTTAGTGATTCAATAATTGAATTTAAGTTTGAACCACTGGTGTAAGGATTCTTCCAACTAAAGCCTTCAAATCTTATATAATTGAATCTAGGATTTCAATAGGTCTTTATAATCACTCAAGCGACCCCACACACTTGAAATAACCTTTTCACATGATATGTGAAAAAAATTTCTAAATGTTTCTTCCTAATTTGCAAATTACTCGGGTATGAAGATAAGATAGGGGTTAAGGTGCACTAATTAGGATTAGCAAGTGAATAGAATAGTGAACTTAAAATAATTACTAAAGTTCTTTAATGTGATGTAAGAGTAAATTTAAAGAGTTGGTAAACTCATAAATAAAGTAAAAGAGTTGTAAATAAGAATTTGACAGCAAAACTACTCATTAAGTATGGTTTTAGTTTAACCCATTGATTGGACAATGGACAAAAAACTAGCCATAGGAGGAATTTCAGGTGATTGTTAGAGCCAAACAAGTTAACTAGTCAAGATTCCCTCCTCAAGCGATGTTTGACTATTAGCTATGTTGAAAACACCCTTCACCAAAACTCTATTGATCAATTAGGCAATCAATTGGTTTCTCTCAAATTTCCTAAAATTGAATATCTTTAGAAGTTTTAAGCATTGAAAAGAATGGAACTGGCTATGACAATGCTCCTTATGGTTTTTGAAAACCTTTTAAACATGAATTGCCCTAATTTTAAAGTTGATTTTTATTTTATCCAATTTTTTTGAAAAAATCATGACAATTAAGGGTTCAATTATATGAGTTTTTAATTTAAAGCAAAAGAATTGAGCTACTTAAACCATTTCTCATGCAATTTCAACCCAAAGTGCCTAAACATTATATTTAAAAACAACTTAGCATTAATTTTTAAGCTTGAAGAAACGTCCACAATGCATAATCTTACATCCTTTGCTCGAGTTGAATTTTATTAGCTTATTAACTTTAAAACCTATGATAAACACTCAATTACGTAACTAAATATATATCATTTGTTTTATAATCATCAAATACACTATGGGGAAACCTGGGCTAATAGATGAGATTTAGGTTGGTTGAATTGTATGCTATATAAGTTTCAAAGCCCTCAAGTCCAAATATTTCAAATTGTAATCCCTTGAGTATAGGTGTCAAATCACAAGTAAAAATAGAAATGGTTGAAATAAAATAATAATGTCATGGATTTGAAGATTATTTCAAAATTAGTAGTTGAAATTTGTGGATTCTTGACAAATATAATAAATTGATAAATTCACCAAGAGCTTAAATCTACTAAGATCTTCCATTCTTCGACAATAATCCTTCTTCCTTAACTAGTTGCTTCTGACCTAAGGTTGAGTGTGACTCATGAGCTCTACTAAATGCTTCAAAAATCTACACCACTAAATATCCTTGTTCAACTAGGTTGATAATCACTCTATACTTGCTCATCAAAGTTTATAGGACAATTAAAGAAACAAACTTGAAGGATTGATCATTGTATGTTCATGTGCTTGAACAATTAGAGGTCTTGTGTACAAGATGATTAATCATTTAATCCATCAATCGAAACGATCAAAGGTCTTCCAAGATGATTAATCATGATCATTATCATCCTTTCCTTTAGCTTTCTATTGCTTCGTTGTTTAAGTGATCATTGTTTCGACATTAGCTAGGATGACCACATGTTGATGCTTAGTGTCACTAATTGTTCCTTACAGAACAATTGATCTTTCATTCTCCTATTTTGAGCATTCTATTCACAACTCTGTACTTAAAATTTTGAGTTATCTTCTCTTTCTTCCACACTCTTACTTAAGGTTCCATAAACTTTGCTTACACTTGTTTGCTCATTTTATCATTGAAACTAAACTATGTTACACAAGCAAAAGCTCTAATGTAAATATGTGAATGGAAGAACGCAAAAATGAAATAATTCACACATAAAAGTATATGAGGTTTTATCATGATTTGGCCAATCATGTCTACCTACATAGATGAAAGGAATCATCCCATAATATTCTAAAGAATATTACAAAGCATAGAAACTAAATTTAACTATTTGGTCTCGAAACATCCCATGTTTCTTACTTGTTGTATCTACACCTTGGTCTCAAAATATTATAGAGTATAGGAAGTAAATATAACTATTTGGTCTTGAAACATCTCGTATTTCCTACTTATTGTATCTACACCTCTATCTTGAAGTATTATAGAGCATAGAAACTATATATAACTATTTGGTCTCAAAACACCTATGTTTCCTACTCATAGATTCTGCACGTTAAACAATGAACCTCCTCACTCCACTAAGTGTCTTCTACTCTTCTTCACATCTCTATCCACCACCTATGAAATTTACCAGTCAATTTTCATCTCATAACCTTTTACTTTCATGAACTAAAATATTTATAGAAATATTTTTAACAATTTTTTTTATTTTATAAGGAAATCTAATATTATGATGACATATCAATGTAAGAAATATTTTATATAATTTTATTTACATAAAAATATATTTATCAATTAGGAATTTGAGGTACTTTTTAACAATCTCTACCTTCAATAAAGTTCCATTAAATCAATCTTTCATCTCTATGTGATACATACTTTCAAGAAACTTATTTGAACTATATCCTTACTTTATATCATAACTTCCTTGTGCACCATGCTCTCCTCATGTGTCATAATTCCTTTGTGCACCATGCCCTTCCATCTCTATTGTGACCCATGTTCCTTTGCGTGCTATATATATAAACCATTCAAACACTTTACAGTTTTGACTCTTTAGGATGTAATAAATGTATACAAAACATTACGCTTATTTTGAATAACGAAACCATGCTTCTTGAATCAACTTTCAATGAGAGAATAATTAAATCTACCTTCAACTAAAATTCTTTTTGTAATCCTTTTATATGTTCTATTCTCTTTCGTTCTTCCAAAAATCTTAAACTAAAACTCTTATATCACTTCTTGTGTAAGTGGAAACTTCAATGCAAATATGTTAATATAAAAACATAAAGATAAAATAATTCACATGCACAATTATACAAGATTTGAACACGGTTTGGTCAATCATAATTCATAACTACATCCACAAATAAAAGAGATCATTATCTCACTATATTATAAAAAATATTATAAAAGACAAAAATCATAGACAATTATTAGGCCCGAAACATTTCATGTTTTATTACTTCTTTATTTACATCATGAACTATAAACCCTCATACTTCATGGAATGTCTCTCACTCTCTATCATATTTATATCTCACGTATAATATTTACAAATTTATTTTTATCTCATAACATTTTTCTTTAATGATCTAAAATATTTACTAAAAATATTTATATTCTTTATTCTATTAGAAAATCTAATATTAAAATAGCATCAATATTGAAAAAATGCATACGATATTTTTATAAAATGGTACATATATTGATTAAGAATTTGTAATATTTTCCAACAAACCAAATGCCAAAATTACATTAAATATCAAAGTTAAAATATGAGCATTAAACATTGGCTAGTTATAAGTAATCAAACCATTAAGAAGCTCTAAAAAAAATCCTTACAATTCGATTTTGACTTCTTATCATAAAAATCAAATCAATAGATTAAAAAATTGTTAGATCTACATCCAACTCAAGTATGATGATTCTTGATTGACTATGGTTTCGATTCATCAATTGTCCGAATTTGATCATTTCAAAGTGACAGCAAATGTAGACTTAGAAAAAGGCACCACCCACTTCCTAAGCACCCCCATGAGACTACGGATTTAATATTTTTTTTAATTATTATTATTTAATTACTCATTCACACCTAAATGTCATTATAATTAGGACAGTGTAATCTTAGGAGATCGTACCAAACAAAACTAACCATCATTTTAAAATTCCATTAATTAAAATAAATTCATGAACCTCTCATATTTATATTTTTAAAATATGTTAGAATTATCATTGAACGTTGTTTTTCTTCTCGATGTGAAAGAAAGACAACAAAAAAACTATTTTCTACTTATAATATTAGCGTGAATTAAAAATAATAATAACAATAATAATTTTTTACAATAATTAATATATTAAGATAAAATATGAATGGACATGAGTGGATCCATCAGTGAAGGTGGGATGTGCTCAAGAGGGTCACATCCCCTTCCAAAAACAAAATTTTCAAGAATAAAAAAACTTAACATTAAATCAAATTTACATCTTGATATTGTAATCTTCCCTTCAAACAGATTTTTTTTTTCTATTTGCCCTCCCCGTCCTACATTTCTGGCTCCACCGGCGAGTGGAAATAATTAATAAACACAGCTATAATTTGGTTTGCTAAAGCTGGGGACGTCTAGGGTTCCACAGCTGCCCCACTTCCACTAGGATTCAATTATAATTTCTACGAACCACAGGCTTCAGATAAAACTATATATTAAAAAATATATATAAGAAAAAGGAGAGAATAAAGTGACCACAAACGTTGGTTTGAATCATTTTGAAGCAGCCCTTGAAGAGACGTGGGAATGAGTCAGCATAATGTACGGACCTCGTGTTCAGTTCGTAGACATCCTCTCCACGTTGGATACAGTCGGAAATGGAGAGAGAAATTTGTTCAGATAGGTCATGAATTTAAGCGGATTGTACTCCAGTTTGGACTTGTTCTTGGGTCTAGTCCCCCGGCTTTCTCGCTCACTTGCCCTCAAATTCACGTTCAATGATGGAATTTTTGTCTTTGGAGTCTACTAACATTCTATGAAAAATTCACTTAACAAAAGAAATTGTGAAGGGAACCCCTATTTGTTTAATTTATTAAAATAAAAATGAAAATTTATGGGGCAAGCTTCTTAATATATACTCGATGAAATGAATATTTATCAAAAATAACATATTATTAAAAGCGCATGATGAATTATAAATTTTTTGATAAGAGTATAAATAAATAACATCGCAATAATAGATGAAATCAAAATATAAAAGTCAATGATATTTAGCTGGTCTTTTCGAATGATAAGCCACATTGGGATTGAAACACGACCCGAACTCCCACGAGGGGCAACAATGGGGAATCTTGATCAATGGGCGAAAGCCCGATCCAACAATATCACATGAGTGAAGAAGGGCAATGTCGCTTGTAAAGCTTTTTTGTCGAGTGCATGATCATGACAAGTCTCAAGGAAAAAGTCATAGCTAACTCAGTGCCAATAGCCACGATAAGAAAAATTATTGAAAACATCTCATAATAATAAAAATAAAATAAAAATATAAAACATTTAAATAAATAAAAAAAGATATAATATTTTATATGAATAAAAGATTTTTTTTAGCTTCATGTATCTTCATGGAAGAACAAATTCATTAATAAACTTTAAAAATATATACTCGGACTCTTTTAATTATTTTCTATTCAAAAGTCTATACATCATTTATCAATCTCTCTTTAATTTTCTAATTTATGTAAAACCACATATTTAAAAAGATTTATAGACAATGAATTTTCTAATTTTATCAATTTTTTAAAAAAAATAATAATTGAAGTCAAAATTACTAGATAGTAATAGGACCATCGATTATCAATATTATTCCAAAAATATATACTCGGACTCTTTTAATTATTTTCTATTCAAAAGTCTATACATCATTTATCAATCTCTCTTCAATTTTCTAATTTATGTAAAACCACATATTTAAAAAGATTTATAGACCGACCTCAAACAATGAATTTTCTAATTTTATCAATTTTAAAAAAAAATAACTCAAGTCAAAATTACTAGACAGTAATAGGACCATCGATTATCAATATTATTCCAAAAATCATATAGTGATTAGAAATTCTACTAAGTAAATGCAATCACAATCCTCAAGTGAAAAAGGGTGTCCAAAAGTCCAACCATGCCTAACCATAATAAATGAAATGTGTTGCAATATATTAAAGACAAGGAGATTACGTGCCTATAATAAATACACACGCAATTTTTAATTTCATTGCAGTTGACCAATTAAATGGGAGCCACGTAAAAATAAATCATTATCAAAGCATTGTATGTAATTTCTTTTATAAGAGTATGTTATCCATGATGGGATTTAAAGAATGAAAATAACATTTTCATCACATGTATTTTTCTAGAACCGTCTGAAGACTGAAAGGGCTTAAGCATGGTCCTCCAATCAAATTAAAAAGGCTGTTAGCTGTTACCTCAATTCAATCCAATTCAATGAGACCAATTGTTTTGACATTGATTTTAATTTTCTTGTCGAATGGGAACTCGAGATGTGATTAAAAATATATTTGAAGGAAAATAATAAAATATTTTAATTTTTGTGGTAATTAGTCTTCTTCATGTTTTGCCATGATGATGATGACCACTATGATAATATAAGAGCTAAATTTAAAAAAAAAAATGTATTTATATTTAGTGCTCCATGGATATTAATTTTATTTATTGTGCTTTTGATTTATTTATTTATTTTTAACTTTAATAAGTAATGTCTTTAAAACAAATTTGTCTCATTCATCTATTTATAATTTATTGACAATTATCTTCCAGGATATAACAATCACTTTCTTCTGATAGTAGCACTTCAAATCACAAGAAACAACGAATCACTTAGTGATTTGTACTCTTTTTAATATCAAATATTTGATAGAACAAAGAAATTATTAAAGTTGAAGTTAAAGAAGACTGGAATGTTTTAAATGACAAGAAAAGAGAAAGAGTAGAGAGAATGAATGAATGAGAAATATCAAGGATTCCTATTTATAAATTTGTCCGTGACTTATTAGAAAGAGATGTGTATTTAAAATACTAGACACATGCTTTGAAATAAGTACTATCCATTAGAAAACAATGTGTCATAATTTTCATTTATCAATACTAGATACATCTTTTGAAATAAATAGCATCTGTTAAGAAAAAATGTGTCCTAATTTCCAGTAACCTATATAAATATTCCAACAAAAATTGTTAAAGGGTTGATGGATTTATATGGTTTTCAAAAATTTTGAAAAGAAATTATATATTATTTATTATTTTTTTATGTTTTAATTTCTTATTTCTTCTTTTTGAAAACAAAAAATAATAGTAATTTTTTTATAAAATACAATAAATCTTAAAAAGTCATATCTCATTTGAGATGATATCTTATTTTTGGTTTTAAATGAGAGTTCAAATAGAAGTTAAATTGATCGTTTTTAAAGGATAATGTTCATATAATAAAAGTAATTTTGTATTAATCAAAATAAGATTTTTATAAAAAAATTAATATTTTTCCTAACTTTCGAATTAAAGTTTTTTTAATTCATAAGTTCTCTTAACAAAATTGATCAAGCAAACATATAAACATTTATTAAATTTGAAAACCGATATCTATCAAATAGGGCCTTAGACGCTTGCATTAAAAATGTAATGATTCTTTCAAATTGTTTAAAAAATTTAAAATGTTAAGGTTATATGTATGGTTCCAAAAAGCATTAAAGAAAAAAAATAATAATATTAAAGAAAATGATTTACTTATATTAGGTTGTCCTATAAAAAAATATTAAAAATTAAAATTAATTAAAATTTTATGTATTTTCAATTTATTTAATTTATTAAAATAAATTAAATAAATTTAAAATAATATATAAAAATAATTTATTAACTTTTAATCCACTTTTTTTTTTTTTTCATTTCCTTTTTTATTCGTTTTTCTTTTTTATTTTCCTTCTCTCACATTTTCCCTCAATTTTTCCCATAATCAAATATAACATAAAAGAATTTTACTACCTCAAACCTTACTTAAAAGAAAAAAAAAAATGCATTCAATTAAGATGATATACAAATTAATGACAAATATCGATAAAATCTACCTTATTTACTTTTTTTTTTCAAAAATTTAATAAAATGATTGGTGTTCATTTCATACACTTTCGTGTATAAAAGTTATTATTATTTTCAAGTTTTAAAAACAAATCCGGATTCTGACAAAAGCCTGAGTTGAATCGGAAAGGATTCGGTCCGATATGAGTTTTTAAAACATTATCACTAAATCCTAAGCACTATTTATTCCATCCATCCTGTGTTGGTTAAAGCTTGCTGGTATGGTAATGGTGTAACTCCGAAATTATTCCAGTGGTTATGATTGGGTCGTGGTTAGAACGCGTCAACAAAGCCTGTGAGGTAAGGATAAGTTCATTTCTAATCCATGCACACATGACACGCCAACACGTCCTCCTTCCTTTTATACCCACCCACTTTTATCTCTCTCCAATGACTCTTGAACTCTTCCTTTTTCATTCTTCAATCCACCCCAAAATCTGATGGCTTTCTTCTGCACATCTCCCCGGAAAACCATGGATTCTTCTCCATCTCCAAACCCTCCTCCCTTCTCTCATCTCACTCACCTTCTTCTCCTCTACCTATGAGCTACTGTGATAGAAGGATAATCATCTTCTTTCTGATCCAATTCTTTGTTCTTAGTGTTGATTATTCCCCTTCTCTCTTTGATTTCCATGGGGGCTGGTTTCTCCGCTGCTTGTGCCCAGCCACCGAGTACCGGCCTCAGTGACGTGCCTGAGAATTGTGTTGCTGAGGTCCTGATGTACCTCGACCCTCCCCAGATTTGCAACTTGGCTCGGCTCAGCAAGACCTTTCATATGGCTTCATCTGCTGATTTTGTCTGGGAGTCCAAGCTGCCCTCAAATTATAAGTTTCTTGTCAAGAAATTGTTGGCTGAGGACCCCGAAAATTTGAGCAAGAAGGAAATTTATGCTAGACTGTGTCAAGCCAACAGCTTTGATGGTGCCAACAAGGTAGGCAGACCCCTTTTTTTCTTTTTTTCTTTTTTTTTTCTTTTCCTCTTTTTTTTTTTTTTCTGAATGGATTTTTTTATGGGGGTTCTGGTTATAGGAAGTTTGGTTGGAGAAGAGCTATGGTGGAATTTGCTTTGCTGTTTCTTGGAAGGCTTTGAGGATAACAGGGATTGATGATAGGAGGTACTGGAAACATTTGCCAGCTGAGGAATCAAGGTGAGACCTTTAATTTCGATCTGACAATTTAAAATTAATGTTTGATGTAAATTATTCTTCTTTCTTCAGATCGGATTGTAGTTGGGTTTTGGCTTTGAGAACGACCCATCTGTGTTTTCTGATGGATGATCAACCATAGGAATCAATCCAGATTTTTTTTTCTCTTTCTGCAAATTATTCATTTCGAAAGCAATTATGTGGTTCTGCTTTTCTATGCTGTGAGAATGACGTCCCTTTTATATTCATTTGATGATCAAACAGAAGAAACCTAGAATTTATTTCTCTTTTCCTCTCCACCAATGGTGTTCCCTAGAAATATGTGTTCACTGTTTTTGGTTTTTTCAATTTTAAGTCAAAAACTGAATCAATTGACCAGAAACTAGAAGTAATAATGGATAGACTCCAAAGATTATCACATGATGGGGTTGGTGCGCCACAAGAATTACTGTGTCATGTGGCAAAGAAGGGATTGGTGGTGTTTCATCAGACAAGTATACCCCTCAAAAGTCTGATTTTTCTTGAGTAGCTATCAGTCCTTGTTGGCAATCTTATCACCTTTCGGACTTTGGCCTTGTGTAATCCTTTTCTCATAACAATTCTTGTCCTCTATATGATATAAAATATTATATCTATATTATTTATTTCCATCTTTTTACTGATCTCATTTGTGAAATCAAACGAGACTAACTTGTATTCCACTTTATAGCGACTTGCTACTAATTCAAAAATAATTTATCTTTGTAATCTTTATTTGACAACTTTTGTGTGGGTTCTCTTGGTGGGTATATATGCCTTTGGCCATGAGATGTGACTCAATATTCATCACAAAGAACAGGAATTAAACTATTCCCATATTTGTAATACAACACTTGAAGAAGAAACCAACACTTGGGTTGTCTTTTTCTGATGTGTAGATTCCACTCAATGGCATATCTTCAACAAATATGGTGGTTTGAGGTGGAAGGAGAGCTGGAGTTTGAATTTCCAGCAGGAACATATAGCATATTTTTCCGAATTCAGCTGGGCAAAACCTCAAGAAGGCTTGGGAGGAAGGTCTGCAACATTGAGCGAGTACATGGCTGGGATATAAAGCCGGTTCGGTTTCAATTATCAACATCGGACGGTCAGCATGCCTTGTCGCAGTGTTATCTGTGTGAACCAGGGAAGTGGGTCCATTACCATGCGGGAGATTTCATGGTGGAGAAGCCTAATACATCCATGAAGGTCAAGTTTTCAATGACCCAGATTGATTGCACCCACACCAAAGGTGGCCTCTGCCTTGACTCAGTGTTCATATGCCCAGCCGAATATAGAGATAGGGTCAAGAATTTATGAACTTGTGTGAGTCGTTTTAGTAATATTATTCACTTATAGAAGCCGTGGAAATTAATGCCATAAGGGAAATAATTAAGTTGGTATTTTGGGTGGTCTCCAAATGCAGTAAAGCAAAGACAACTTTGTGTCATCTGTGTTATTCTTTTGTATCATATGTGTATTAGTTTTCAGTGGTGTTTGGTGTGGTTTTTGTTGTTCTTCCTCCCTATAAGTCTCTCAGACTTCCTGTACAGTAAATTTGGGAATGAATGATATATGCATACATATATATTCCATGGCATGCATGCATTCATACTGCAGGCCTGGCCTAGGGCACAAAAAGTGTACTCTCAAGAGTTTGGGGCATGCATATCAATCTTAAGGTATATGTTAATTTTATAAAATATAATTTAAAACTTAAATCAAATAGCAAAAAGGAAAGGGATGGAGTGCGACTCTTTAACCATCATCATCCCTTAGTTGAGATTGTGATATGATTTTAAAAATAGCAAGTATTAAAAAGGAAAAAAGACAAAAGATGAAATGTGACTCTTCAACAACCCTCATCCCTTGATTGAAATGTGTTATAATATAAAAATTGTTCCATCAAAACTTAGAGATTGATAAATTTGATATCATCGTAAAATAGAAGTAAAATAGAAGTGTCGAAAAGGAAAAAAGAAAAAGGATGAAGTGTGACGCTTCGGTGACCCTCGCCTCTTGGTCGAGAATGTGTTATAATTTGAAAATCATTACATCAAAGCATAAAGATCGTAAAATTTGATATAATACATTAATATAACTCGAATTGAATATGCTTTTTGTGAGTTAGGATTGGACATAATCATGTTTGGATTAGATTTGTATTCACTTATATAACCTATTTATTAAACATATTATTTTTAGATTAACTTATATTATATAAGAAATAGGTCAATTGAGTCAAAAACATAAAGATTAATCATATTAACTCAAGTTAGATCTAACCCAACTTATTATTAAAGGAGTCGCATTCATATCAAATTTAGGATGAGTTAATTAGTTGATTATTTGAATTTTAACGCATGTGGAGATAAGAACGTTTGGCAGCAGATATTTTGGTGGCTAATGGAGATATATCAAATATAAATATTGAGCAGGTTCCCTTAGTCCACTAATGAAGACAATACACTGTCTCTATTGAGGTATGTGAAGGAATCACTGGTGGATTTGGATTGGACTGCTTGAGTGACAGAATAGGATGATGGAGATGGGTAGTGGACAGAATAAATCCTTGAAAGACACTCAATTAAAATGAGAAATAAAATCAAAAGAATGAAAATAAAAATAAAAATTAAACCAAGGGGGGTATGTTAGGTATGTATTGACTTGAGTAGTATAGTATATATTTTCAAGAGGAAGAAACCAAAAGAATGAAAAACATTAAAATTAGCTTAGCATTGATTTCGACATTAAAATTGGAAAATATTTGATAATTTAATTTAATGCTTTAATTAAATTATTAGTTACATTAAAAATACATGTGTTACAATAATTTAAACTAATAGATCAAAGTAAATAGTTTTTTTTTCAAATTTTAAATATCTTTTTCATTGATTGCACATATGTTTTTTTGGTATGAGGAAACAAATTTATTACTTGCTAAATATATAAATTTAATAATGTAAAAAAAATATTAAGTTAATTTTAATAAATATCACTAATACTTAAAGTAACAAATTAAATAATAAATTTTAAGAAAAAAAGAAAAACATGATTTTTTTTAACTCGTCTTAACTCACAAACATTAATCATTAAATTTTATTAAATGCCTTTTATATCTCTTGTCATTTTTGTTTGGATAGAAAAAATATATGATAACAGTGAAAGTTAAGAAACTAGAAAGGAAATATATAGATATTTTGGGAAGGCTCAAAAGGATGAGATGAGCTTCGGGAACTTCTATTTATAATATCTATTTGTAATAAAGTTAACCAATTAATCAATCTCTAATTAATCAGAATCTTGTTGAATTAATAACTAATCGTTAACTATTTGTTATTCCTTCATTTGCCCTCAAGTTAACCAAGAAGAAGAAAGATGATTTGTCAAGATATCTATAAGTTGATTTGAAGAAGGAACATATTGTATCATCAAATCCTAACGAAGAACCATATCCCATATAAAATGAAAATCAATTTCAATGGTTTTCATTCTAGCATGAAACACAGAATTAGAAGCAAGTTGAGCAACACTAATATTATCACACTAGACCACTAGTGTAGAAGCAAAACAAGATGCAATGGCAAAAAGATTGAAACTATAAAGGTTCAACAATAACATTAGCCAATGCTCAATTTTCTAACTCCGTATTACTATGAAATACAATTCGTTATTTGGATGAAAACCAAGAGACCAAACAATCTCCAAAAGAAAAACACAATTGAAGACAGGATGAAGCGCTCAAAGTAAGATCATGAGTTATCGTTAGGGATGGCAACGGGACGGGTTCGAGACGAGTCGTCCCCATCCCAATTCCGTTTTGTTTATTCAAAATAATTTACATCCCCGTCCCATTTAAAAAATTAAATGGGACGGGACTAGGTAGGTATGATAAATTCTCAAACCCATCCTGCCCCACCGCATTTAACATTTTTTTTAATTTATTTTTTTTAATTACTTTTAAATTTTTGAATTACATTAAAATAAATATATTTTATAACTTATTTTATTAAAAATATTTTATTATTATTTATATATTAAAAATAGTAAAATAAAAATTAAATTAAATTAATTTTATATATAATTGGGGCTGGGTTAGGTTGGGTAGGATAGGACGGGGCAATACCCGAACCCACTCCGGGTTTTAAAAAAATTATCAAACTCGTCTCAAACCCGTTTATTAAAATTGAACATCATCTCATTAGCGGCGAGACGGGGTGGGTACCCGAAAAAACCTGTCTCATTGCCATCCCTAGTTATCGTGCCACAAAGATAGTGTAAAATTCTTTTGACATGCTACCAATGTTTTATAGTTTGGTGCCGCAAAAATTGCCAAATTTTCACAAGGTCTAAGAGAACAAATTTGTGTAACCTATGTATGAAAAAGTATGACCAAGATTCAAAGAATGTGATTAGGATATGAAAAATATAATCAAAAATAAAATATAACCAAAGTATTAATATATAAAAATTGTAATCTAAGTATGAAAATGTGAGTAACATAAAAAAATTCTAAGTAATAAAATTTATAAGTAGAAATAATGTGATCATGAACAAAGTATCCGGTACAAAAAAAGTCCATAAAATAAACATAATATTTTTATTCATATATTTATATTTGTAAATAAACAAATGAAAGAAAATTAGCTCAAAAACTTGTTTATAACTTCTTCGTCGAACAAAGAAAATCATAGAAAATAAATTCAATAACTTTTTTTTAATCAAATTATTAGAAAAGCTTTGATTGTGTTTGGCAAAATAGATTAAACTTTGATAGGTTTTGGAATATCTTAAATTAATTTTTACCTTCTTTTAGTAATGAAAAACAAAAAATAAATACAAACCACCAAACATGAGTTTTAGAATTATGTTCAAAATTTTAATTTTAAAAACAAAAGTGCAACCAAATTTGCCTTAAATTTTAAAATTTTTTTATTGAAAAGGGAGATAAAATTATTAAAATAAAATAAATTATTAAACTTAATTTAAATTTTTATTTTCCTCACTTTCTTTACTATATATAAATGAGTAAATAGAAAAATAAATATAGAAAAAATACAATATCATTTCTATTTTAGCTTTTAAATATCGCTTTTAAAGTTACCATCACTTTTGTTTCTCCCGTGGGCTAGTGGACTATTCAAGTATTTCTATTGATAATAACACACTTACGGACAAAACTGACTTTTCTTATTTAGTGTATATGATATCTATCCATGAAAAAGATGTTAGCAGCTAAATTAGTAAAGCATCTTTGGAAAGCTATTTGTAATCAAATGAAAAATTATCATATACTCACAAAATTTATAATATAAAACATTAGTGTATTTAATTATTTCAAATAAAATAATATCATGTATTCAAAATATGGCACTTAAAACATAGGAAATTTTGTCAATTGTCAATTATATCCTTTGAGACCTATATATATATATAAAGGAATTATCTTATGATAAAATAGAAAATAAATAAAAATAATTTTGATAGTTAAAAATAAATAAATAAATATGAATTTTAATTTTGGATATTACAATGAAGATAAATATCGAAATAATAATTAGTATCTTGAGATTAAGGATTTTAAATAAGGTCTTTTTAACTTTTAAAACACACTTGTACACTTGAGAAGAGTTTAAGAGAATTTCTCTCAATGATTCAAGAAGACCTTCGAGTGTTTGAAGATTTAACAAATGAGTTCAAGGATTTAAAAAACAAGTTCAAATATTTGAAAAACAAATCATTCGAGAAATAAGTTTGAAGATTCAAACAAGAATTTTGAAAATTGAAACAAGTTCAAAGGTTTGAAAACGAGTTTGAGGCATCTTTAACTTGAAATTTAATTAGGATTTACATCTTAATCAACGTGATTCAAATCAAGCAAAGGTTTCAAGCCCAACCAAGGCAAAGTCTAAGCCTAAGTGCAAGGTGAGGCGTAAGCCAAATTAAGTCTAAGGTGTAGGCTCAAGTTAAGCAATCCAAGTTATGCTTCTTCATTGTCAACAATTGTAAGAATGAGAATCAAAGGACATAGAGATTATAATCTCAGTTTTACAAATCAATAAAATAATCTATTTCATATTTTTTGTATTTAAAAGAAATTTATGTGTATAAATTTCTAGCACACTCGGTTTGACGATCTCTACTATTCATCTTTCCTTTACAATAAATTTACACAACATGGATTTTGAAAGAAACATACACAATAATCAAGGAGTCAAATTTATTGAATTCGATCCCACTAAAGCTACTTTCATTTTCAAAACAAGCTTCATTACTTGAAGTAAGGTGAAAGTACTTCTTGTCCGAAGATAAGCATGTTTCTAAAGCAACTTCCTTTAATAATCTAAACATCTCTTTTACATTTTTGAGGGATAATTAAATAAATTGATTCACACTCATTCTTATCATAACAGGTAACTCTAAAATTCCGTTTTAGTGAGGAGACAATGAGTCTAGTGGTAAATTTACACAAGTGTCTCCACTTTAGCCATGGAAATGTGAATATAAGGGATACATTGGGGTTCATGCTATATTTTTTAAGGAATAAAACCAAAAACTTTTGAAGAGTTAGTAACATGTGCCTATGATATGGAACTCTGCATCTTTGTTAATGGAAGTATGAGCACACTTGCCTAGGAGCTAAAGCAAGGAGAAAAGACACTCCTAAATACGACAACTTTTTAAAAAAATAGTACAAGAATGCATATGACCACAAACACTACTCCAACCAATGAAGAAAAGGAAAGTTGTGACTAATACCCTAAAAGGCAAAGATAAAAATAACCATCATACTTTGAAAGAAATACAAGAAAAGAAAAACTTATTCCATGACTCTAATGTCCCTAGAATTTTTGAAGACCTCCTTAATATGAACTTCCAAAAATGAAGCACCTCAATGAGAACAATCAAGTACATAACCCAAATACTATAATTACTATCAACTAGTTAGTGTTCCTATCAAACAACACATTATGCTAAAAGACAAGATCATGGAGTTGGCTTGTCAAATAAAAATCAACCTTAAAGAGGATGTGATGACTTCAAATTTCATATCAACAACTTTCAGATGCCTTTCCAAAGGAGTATAAAAGCCATTAATTCCTTATCCTACTTACACAATTCAATTTGGGTCTTTTAACCTTATCTAAGTCAACATCACATAATCGACATCCTTTCAAGATCCTTATACACTAAATAGCATGCATGAACCCACTATGATAATTCTATAAGAAGGAAAGATTTCTCATTGAATCAATTGTCACTAAAAAAAAATGATGAACTCTTATAACTTGCCAAACACAAAATAGATTAAGTCCACTTAAGTTGTTAATCTTCTTATGAAGGATTGAAATCTCAACATCGTACTCTTCTAATTGCAACTTACTTTTGCAACAAACAAACAAAAAAAAAATCTCTTCAATTTGTCTGTCATTTATAGCCAAATGCTATGATTATTTATCAACTCTTTTTTCAAAATCAATTAGAACCCAAGTGGGCTACATTGGGCTACATTAAGTAACTCAACCCCAAGACAAGTTCAAGTCACCTAAACTCACTAGAAGCATATATAAACCCCCTTAAGGGTTAAGGTTTCAATTTAGTCTTCCTATTCATTCCAAGGAGACAAAATCCCTAGTTATCATCCCTCTATGAGGTTTCCACAACATCTAATGCTAAGAGCAAAGGAAATAGAGTTATCAAGTGAAAGATCGCGAGGTATTTGAGATCTACACTGTTCTTTTCACTGACTAAAATCAATCTAAAAGCATCTAGATCAAAGGTGAAGTTTTCAAAACCCCTAAATCTAAGGTTTTATATTTAAAAGCTTCTATTGTGCTTAGATTTATACCTTTAGAATATTTTTTCATACACCCCAATGGTCCATGGATTAGAAAGGATTAATCCACAAATTCCAACATTCTCTCCACTAATTATAACCATCAAAGGCATAAGAGATTTGATTGGATAACTAAAAGGTGTGTCAATCGACATAAAGGATGAGAAAACCCATATCATACATGCTTAAAGAGATAGACAATGAAATATCCCTTAGCCCATTGAATATACTAAATAACATTGGCATTACAATGCAAAAAGAGTGTTCATGAGCCATCATGTTGGTAACCTTTAAGGCGCCTAGATGAATGAGACCTACATTCTTATTAGAAAAGATAAAGTACACAATTAACAAGATGAGAAAGTAGCCAAGTAAACTTCTTCCTTAAGGTCTACTCCAATTCCTAAATCAATGATAATTCTCCTTCTAAAATCTCCTACAAGATTAACCAAAGAAGCCCATAAGTTGGAGAGTCTTAGATGATTCATTTGTCCTTGTGTTGTTAGTCCTAGCTAGGATTTCTAATACTTGATTGGTCTACCAAAAATTCACCTAATCTGCAATGGTTACCCAAAATCTATAGTTGCCTTTATTACTTTGCTAATGAAATGCAAGGAAATCTTAGTGGCTTTGAGAAAGAACTAGTTTGTTGTCTTAATCAACAACATTCAACTCTTCAATAGAAAGAAAGACTTAAAGGGAATCCCACATAGGAAGAACATGTACCTAATGTGCATAAGTCCTACAAGGAAATAGAAAGCTCTCCTAAGCTTTTTTGACATGAGTTTGTGGAGGGGCACCATAGCTTGAAAAAGACTCAAACAATATTCTTATCATGATTATATGTGAGAGTTAAATCAAAATCAAGTTGTAAAGATGAGATTTTATAAAAAGAATATTGTCCTAACCAAGCACATCTTCTAACCACTCTCATTGTCCTTCAACAAAGGAGAACTCACCAAAACTAACAAGAGATGAGCCCTAAGTAACCTCTTTCTTATTATTTTAACGAGACAATAAGGGAAGACAAGTGAGAGAAGCTTTGTTTGTGCAAAGGGAATACCCCAAGAGCAATTTGGAGATCTTGAAATACTAGCATATTTGGACAAAATAGCTCTTGAGTAGATTTTGAACTCCACCAAGGCCATTGAGATGGTTCATCGAGTGCATAAAATGTAAAGTGACTAATAAACTAATAGGAGGCTTGCAAATTGATAAAGTCATTCCTTTTGTCAAACTTTAACCCCTTTCTTTTCAAATAATAGTCTTCCTTTTAGGGGAGTCAAAAGAAATTTCAAAGAATATATATACCATGTTAGAAATCCTACCAAAAGGAGAAAAAAAGAGAAAAAGAGAAAAGGAGAAAAGGAGAAAAGGCACGACATCAATCTAAAGGAAACAAGATATCTTACAAAATAATATAAGTACTATTTAAGAGAACAAATTTTGTTCAAGCTGTATGCATTAACAAAAGCTAAATGAACAATACAATAGAGAAGGAAACAAATTTATGTCAAGCCTAACTTTGGCATTTGGTCCTGAAAATAAAATTTTTCCAAAAAAAATTAGATGTGGAAAAGATCAACTCACCAACTCTGTGTTGGAAGCTAAACCCTTGAAGGTTTACTTGTGTTACTCTTAAGAGTTTACAAAATGGATGACACATTCTTTCCTAGAGAACTTTTGGCATAATGGATCAATATAAAGCTAGAATAAGAATTGTTGATAAACTTTTACAAGACTTGGTCCATGTTTTTAAAAAAATTGATGTTAAAGTAATATAAATAAATAAAATTTTTAAATGTTTTCTAAAAATAAAGATGTTAGACAAATTATTTTAAAAATATTTTTCAAAGAATAAAAACAAAAAATTCATAAAAGTATAATTATGGACAAAAAAATAGTAGAGTTATTTTAATCCAGTTTTAGTCCATGAATTTTTAGTCACGGGTTATTTTTTGAGTTTAAATTATTTTTTAAATTAATAAAGTTGTTAGCTATCCAACACATTAACCTTAGCTTGATTTAGACTAATTCAAAAAAAATGTGATTCTATGTCATGGAGAAATAATAGGGGCATTATTGATCAATATTTTATTCCTAGATTTTTTTAAATGAATCTAGGACATTAAATCTTATTTAATTTGAAATTTATTTTCCTAACAAAACAATTGAAAAAATATAGTGATGTGTAAAGAAGAAATTAAGAGTCATTTAGAATGAGTTTTGATTTGTGATTTTTTTTTAATATTAATTAGATTGGTTTTAAATTATGACTTTCTAGTATTAATTAGATTTAATATTTTGGATACATTTCTTTTTTAAAAAACAAAAATAATTGTAACTTTTATATAAAATATAAAAACTCTTTAACACTTAAAAGAAAATAATAGTTTTTAAAGTTTATTTAAAAGAAAATAAATAAAGAAAAGGTTAGTTCATATATTTTATATAAAAATTATGATATTTTATATGGAAATTGTTGTTAGTTTTCTATTTTTAAAAATAGAAAATAGGAAGTGTATTTGACACTAGTGTTTGTTTAGACACACTTCCCATTTTTTGTTTTTAAAATAAAAACTTCTATATAAAAAAATTATATCTTATAGAATTAAATTTTGGGCATTATCATTTTTTTTAGCCAAAAAATCAATTGGCTAGGTAAAATCATTTAATTCAATAATTAAATTCAATTTCTTTTAAAAATTCAACACTTTTAATTTAAAAATAAAACAACATAACATAATTTGCATAATCAGTTCACATTTAAAAGAATTTCACAAAAAAAAAAATATTACTCTCGTCTACTCACAATAAAACTATGCCCAAATAGTGGAACTTGCACTATGTGGTTAGCTTCAATTTGTTCCTATAATTTGTAGGTGGAATGGTTTTCAATAATGATATATATCAAATGCTAGTAAAACCCTTATTAGCTAAGGTCGCAATGCATCGATATCTCCATCGAAAGGTAACGAAAGTCACCATCTAATCCCTTGGCCACTAAAGCTTTCAAAGTCATTTGAATTAATTAAAACAATAAAATTAACTTGCGTACCAATCAAACAAATCATATGATATTCCCAATTTATTTTAAAATCAATAAACAAATTAAAATATATTTCCGAAAAATATTACTTTATCCATTTTATAGAATTTAAACATTTTAACAAATGAAGAGGTATAAAATAACTCAATGCGTTATCAACATCTAATTGTTTTTAGTGTATATTAGGCTAATTTTGTTAGTTTTTTTTATTTAAAAAAAAAAACTATATTTTGACCCATGTAAGAATTTTTTATTTTTTTTTATAATTTCCTTATATCCTTCAACTTTCCTAAAAGAGAGTTTAAATACTTTGACATAGGTTGGCAAAGATACCACGATATGAAAAAGAAATATATACTTTACTTTATTTGCTTTTTATAATATTTTTCTAAATTATTTTTAATTTTTTAAAAAACATGTAAAAATAATTTCTATTGCTGTTTAGAGGACATCTATAAAGCAATCCTATAAATTTTAAAAAATAATTTTGATTTTTAAAAACAAAATAATGTTTTCAAATCACACGATAAGGAGGCTCATAATTTGAGATAAGTTAAAAACATCCACGTGTAAAGCAAATTAATTCGTGGATGAAGTTGAAAGGTCGGGATGAAAAGGACCTACGGGGCCAAAAATATAATAAAGATTTTTTGTCTTAAATAAAGTTTTGTAAAATCAGGGTATAAAATATAATAACATGTAAATTGGAGGCAAGAATGAGAAAAAAATTTGTATCTGAAAAGTGGGCCCACATCCCTCATCTCTACGCCACCTACTACGGTATCTGTGTGCTGTCCCTGGTTACATAACTTACATGCACGCCCCTCCTCTCTCTCTCCCCCCTCCCTTCTCCTCTCCTCTCTATAAACTCCTTCTCTTTCTAAGAATTCTCACTCTCCTAGGGTGTTTTTGGTTTTCTCTCACCCAGGTACATTCCTTTCCGTAACCTTAATCTATTTCTGTTTTTGTCTCCATATATGTGTTTATATATTTCTGGGCTTTGATTGCGTTGTTCTTGAATTGGGTTGTGTTAATTTTGCCTCGTAATGAAATTGGGGGATTCCTGGGATTGCTATAACGGGTGGAAGTTGAAGCATCAATGAGCGTAGTTTAATTATTTGTGTATGATTTTAATCAATGATTGATTGATTGATTTCCTTTTTTCACAAAATTGTTTTTAATTCTTGGAGGTTGAAGATCGACACATGTGCGTGAAGGAGAATTCAAAATTAAAAAAAAAAAAAATGAAAATTATGATTTTGGGTTTGGGTGTGTGATAAATGATGGGTTCACAGAAAAATTGGGTTGGCCCGCTTGTGATTCATGAGGAATTACAAATATCAATATCTGTTAGGTTACAAAGAATGATTATGTGGATAAAAGGGTTTTTTGTTCATTTTTGTAGGTGGGTTTGTAGAATATTTTGTTTGGTAGCTCAGATTGTTAGAGCAATTTCTATTCTGTTTTGGAAATGTGAATTGGGTTATAAAGTTGATAGGAGAGGCTTAAATTTTTGTAGATATGCCTGTAATGGTGGATGGCAATGATTTCATACATTGGATTGGACGTGACATGTCAATCAAAATCCTGATGTGTTTGGAGGACCCATCTGATCTTGTTCGGGTTAGCGCGGTTTCAAGGTTGTGGCGTCAATTTGGTAAGTCAGTGGAGTTGAAGTACCGGCTTTATTATGATCTTTTGAGGTGTTCATGTACATATTATTTGGAATCATGATTGTTATGTTTGTAAATGTGTTGGTGCAATTGGATGGTGGTAATTTTTGTAGAACAGACACCTGAGTTGGTTCATATTTTCATCTCCACCTTGATTTCATATAATATCAAGCAAAGAATGTAGAGCTTTATATTTTTACTACAAACTTGATTTCATAATCAAACTGAATGAAAAATGTAATGACTGTATGTTATGTCTTCTTTTGAGTGATTCTGATGTGGCTTTAAGTTTCCTGCAGTGATTGAAAATGGCCTTTCTAAGCAGCTTTGTTTAAGAATGTTACCTGAAATGTCCAGTTTGGCTGGTGCTATTGAAATAAACAACATGATGGAAACTGAAGAAGTCCAGTCTAGCAATATGGAGCGGAAGATTTTGGAGAAGAATCATAGAGTTTATGCCTATTTGGCTCAAGGACTTACCTCTTCCATGAGAACTGCTTGCATAGCACGAGCCATTAGCGCATCCAGCACTGATAACTACCCTGAAGAAACCATTGATAATACTTTGGATCCAAGGGATAGGATTAGACACAGCGCTTCATACTGGTCAAGTGAAGGAGAAATGGATCCTTCGATTCCCGAGAGCTTGGTTTATAAGTTGATTGCCAATTTGTGTGTTGTTACTGAAATCCATGTGCAACCATTTCAAGGTCAATCCTGATTTGCCTAATAACTTGTTTTATGTGTTGTTTTTCCCCTACTGACAGTTTTTATGTTTGCATATCAGCATATTTTCAGTTTGGTCACCCTATATATTCAGCTAAGGCTGTGCGGTTTCGAATGGGCCATCAGATGTATCCAATGGAGAGAGGTGGCGATGCGGCAAATGATCCTGCTGCTGGTTTTGATTCCCTTGAGGATCAGTACATATGGACATATACTTCACCAGAGTTCCCAATGGCTCAGGTAAAGTTTTATATTCCCAGATTGAGGTTTTTATTGTTTTATTTTATTTTGTTTTATTTTTTTGTACAGTGTGTGGGAACTTAACAAGTATCCAATTTTTTATCTGGGACGCCATCCTAACCCACTGAAACACATAATGGGACTTTGGATGGATGAGTGTCCATTCTTGTAACAAAATTATTCATTTTTCATGATTGTCACATGTGATTCAAGACTAGCTCATTAACACATATTTCTTCCTTTTTATTGCAAAGATGTTCCTAATTATACATTATAAGTTCAAGCATACTTAACCATCAATCTTAATTCTCCTTTATGATTGCTTCTTTGATGGCACTTACCAAAAAATAAAAAAGAAAAGGAGAGAGAGAGAGAGAGAAAAGAGTCAGTTTGGTTTTGGTGGGGTAATTTTTCAAACAAAATAGCTTGTTGATCTAGAAATTTGCTGAGGTATGCAAGGAAAGAAGTATTTTTAACAGTTCTCTAAAAATGTTCTCGGGTATTTTATTTTTATTACTCTATTAATTCTGTCTTGCGTGACTTATGAATTTAAATAGCCTAAAGCTTAATCAACTTATTGATGAAACAGGAAAACCGCTTGCAAAAGTTCAAGCTACCAGAACCTGCTCTTTGCATTGGAGGAATTCTGCAAATTGAGCTGTTGGGTAGAGTTCAGAAACAAGAGATGGATGGTTTATACTATATATGGTATGTTCCTGACAAAATGCCCCTGCACTTCTTTTCTATAACCGTCAGTTTTGACTCTCCCATTTGCACATTCCCATGTACCTACTAAATGAAAGACCTCCCTCTAAGCTTCATCTATGCTAAAAGGATTTTAAAATTGAATGGATTCAAGCGATGCTCTGGATTGTAGTATTATATATTGCATTGAGGATGCGATCAGGCTGTGCTGAATTTACTTTTTAATAAGGAGACACTCTATGGTGCTGAGATGGGACGCAACTAGTTTCTTAGTTTTTAGGATGGCAAGTGAAGTTACTAATAATAGATCAGTTTTATATGATTTCCTGTCACTTTTGTGCTGCAAAATTGGTGCAGGAACAACTCAAAAGGAGGGGTTATTTTCTTTTTATATTTTCTGAGATTAAAAAAAATTATGTAAAATGTGATAAAACAAGACAGGGATTTTGCTGTTTTCTGATTCAAGAAACCTGCTTTGCTTTATAGTTGTGTAAATTACTTAGCAGATTGTGAGTTTCTTAGACTTGGCTTTGATGTTGCAGTGTCTCCCATGTTCAAGTTGTTGGTCGACCACTCTCAGAGGCATTTGATGTTGAAATACATGATCCCTCAGGGAAGTTCACCTTGAAATACTTTCATAGAGGATACCAGTGCCAGTCTCCTGTAGTAGCACCAGAAGGGTTGGGTGCCGACACGGCGTCATGGATGCAGAGTGATGCTAGGAGTATTGAGCAAATAATTGAAAGGTTTCTTGGTGCTGCAGCTGAAGACGATTCAGACGACGACTACTTGCCTACTCTTTAGTCTGTACAGTGTTGATGGACATTAATAGTCCTTTGTCATTTCGCTACTTTTTGTATATAGACCAAAGTGGTGCTAGGAGTACTGAGCAAATGATAATGGAAAGGTTTCTTGGTGCTGCAGCTGAAGACGATTCAGATGACTACTTGCCTACTCTTTAGTCTGTGCAATGTTGATCGACTTTAATATTCCTTTTGTCATTTCCCTGCTTTTTGGATAGACCAAGTCTCATCTGGAACTGAGACTGTTCATCTGTAATCAATTTGTTTACCGTAAATCAGTGTTTTAAAACCCCGGCCAGTGACTGATCATAACATGTATGGCAAGAGTGTTGAAAAGCAGTTTCACTTTGGTCCAACCTTGTCTATGTTTGGTTTTGCCTTTTGAATGGCTTAAAGAAGTTGCCAAATTGCATCTCAGGATGAATGGATCTAATCATATTCGGCTGCATTCTGAACATGCCTTTTCTCCCACCCCTCATCAGATAGAGAATTTGAGGAAGCCCTCTCTGCAATTGTATGAAGTGCCTTCGTTATATTACCTTTGTTTTTCTTTACACAACAGTCAGCATGACAACATCGTTAGTGATCCTTCTGCCTTGGGTGGACTGCAAGGAACACTTAATTGGTGGGCAGGAGGATGCTGCTGATGCACCCCCCCGGCCCCTCCCGCATCCCCCAAGTGTTTTTGAGTTCATATTTATGATGCTTAAGTGGAAAATAGCTGCGAGCACGTAGAATGAAAAGAATGTCCCGAATCCACAGGAAGAAAAATAAATGCCAGAAGAGAAAAAACAAATCAGACAAAGATAAGAAAAGAAGAGAGTCCAAAAAGGCATGGGAATGGAACACATGATAATCAGGTTTAATAGGAAACTCTTAAAAGACTTTTGTCCAATAGATAGATTACATTTGCAAGACTTGAAAACAGAAAACCCTCAAAAAGAGTTGCTAAATATCCTAGTAAAAAAAGTACACATAAGTGAAGTCACAGCAAACTCCATACTTTCAAAGAAAAGAAAAATGGAACTATTTCAAATGTCCTGTACAAAGAAAGATATATGCTGGTGGATTTGCCAGTTCAAACTTCAAACTAGGTTAGTCATGCTTTCCAGCCATAGCTCATATTATCCTCAAGGTCACTGTTAAAGAACCCATTATCTGGAAATTCACGGGCTATATCCTGAACCATTTCATCCGACAGATGCAAATTATGTGCCAAATCTGATGCTTTTTGGTTGAATCCACTATTAGCACCCCCAGCCGAAGAGTCACTATTCAATGGCCCTTTGAAACTGTTACTCTTGCTCAGTGGTGGCCCCCCAATGCTTCCTGATAAGTTGGGGCTGGCTACAGTGGCTGCTGCACTGTTGTTCCCAAACCCCATCCCACTCCTCGTCATGCTCCCATTTACGTTCTGGCCAGAAAGGGACTGCTGCTGCATCCCTGGCCCGCAATTATTAGTCATCTCCTGCAACATTTGCTGCATCATCTGCTGTTGTAGAGCCTGGCTGCTTTGAGAGGATAGAGCAGGATTCTGTTGGAGCAAGCTACTAGGGTTCAATGAGCGCTGTTGTTGTTGTTGCTGCTGCTGCTGCTGCTGTTGAGGAGGTAGATGGGGACTGGAAAAACCACTACCAGGTAAGTTGTGCATGGATCCTGGAATCAAAGTAGCAGGGCCCTGAAATGTTGAAGATGGACTCTGGTTAGAGCTATTAAATGAAGATGGCCCCTCTTGCTGAAGCGAGCTAGGGTTTGAATTCATGGAGTTTTGTCTCATCAGCAGATTCTGGTAGTTGGTCAGTGCTAAAGCAGCTTGTGCCGAGCCACTTAAAGCTCCACGATTAACTATGTGAGGATTATTGCTCATATGGCTGTTTAGACCAGGATGCAATGCTATTAGCTTATTAAGGGTATTGCGATCCGTCGGCAGACCCTGAACATTTGCAAGCTGTTCCATCTCCTGCATCTTTTGCATCTCAAGCTTCACTGCACTAGCATGTCGAGGATAACTTTTCAACCCATCTGCAGATGAGTGGTTGTATCAGGTTCAAGTAAACAAGAATGTATGACCTCTTCTTCATTCTCAAAGGAAAAAATAAAGGGAAAACTAAACAATTTACACTCTACACAGGAAGAACAATAACTCGATAATTGTTGCCATGAGAGCCCTTTTTGTTGGTTGCAAATTTAGGCAAATCTAACAACTGAACCAAGAAGACACGACTACGGCAAATTTTAGATCACCCTCAAGAGTAAAGGAACCTTACCAATTGGCCCAACTTTGTTCTCCCTGCAGAAGTCAATCAAGTCTTTCATACTATTGACAACCTCAGATATCTGTTAAAAGTAGGAATACAAACATATAAACACTGAAGAGGTAAAAAAAATTAAGGAAAAAGAACAATTTCATTATTTATATGGAAATTCCCAGATCATACCTGCAAGCACCTCACATATCTTTTGGAAAATCCCAGATCATTCAGCGACTGAGACTCTAAACTTCTTGCAAGCTGACGCCCAGCTGTCAAAACCCTAAGGGTGAAATATAAACAATGATTTAAGTCAGTACCCCTACCCAACCACTGGAGATAATCTACCTGTTAACCAAGATTAACTTGATCAGCATAAATTGTTATTGTACAAAAAATTTCAAGTAAAGGCCCAATTGAAGAATGTAGCAAAAGATTAAGTTAAGGTAATTGAATAAAATTGAAACTTGACAAGATCGTTTAATAAAGAGTTCAGACCTCCCACAAGCATTAAGACAAAACGATAATAAATCTAAAATTTCTAACAGAAGCAAAGAAAGATCTGACAGAACGGTTACAACACTGTGCGCAGGCACAGGAGAGAAGGGAAGGTTAGGCTGATAACAGAACATCTATTTGCCAAAGAAAAGGAGTTCAGACATTGCTCCATTTAACTCACATGTTGCTATTTGTTTGTAAGTCCTGCTGAGAAATCCCATCAGATCCACTTTCAGCAATTGTGCTTTGGCATTTCTGTGCAACCTGCACCAACTGATTCACCTGGAAAAAGAAGCATATATCAAGAGTTTACAAATGCTATACAAAGCATCACACAAATTGAAGCACTTAAGTTTAAATAATAATAATAATAATCATTATGATGATGATGGTGATGATGATTTTTAAAAAAAAATTATGAAGTATTCAAACCTGAAAAAAAGGTTTACTTCTGATATCATACCAAGGAAAAATATCAGGAAGTGATCTGATAAAAAAATATTCAGAAGTGACGAATTACAGTTTACAGACCAGTTTGGCCCAAAAAGAATGTTAGCTGTAAGATTACACCATGCAATTTTTCAACTAAAAAAAATAAGACCATGTATATGAGCTTAACAAAACCACGTTCATTTAAACTGCAAAGAATTACATACAGCCAGGGGCATAATCTAACAAAGATATAGCATATATGTCCTCCAATGCTACGAGCCTATGACAGTGTCTCAGACATTGATGTTATCATGCAAGTTAGAATAGAATGGAAGCCAAAACATCTAATAAGAAAGAAAACAGGATGACAGAACTAGTCAATATGAAATACTGTAATATGTTGCGAAAGGGCGTAGAAAGGAAAGAAGTGATGGCCTATGAGTTTGCTATTAACCCAGACTCCCATAACCCAACATTTCATTTTAACAAGCTTATCGTCTAGAAGTAAAGCCTGACATTTAAAATCAGGTTAACACATAGATAAATAAAAAAATTTAATTTTATAGATTAAGTACCATACAGAATTGTATTGCAATAAAACAAAAGAATCATAAGAATCCAATCCTAAGTACAAACATGATAAGAGACAATCTATTATATTAAAACATATTCACATCCTAGGTTGGATACAAATTACCTTCCAACTAAAGGAATATTATAGAGGAGATAAGAGAAGAGGTTCAAAGGTAGGGAAATGTATGAAAATTGAACTTTTGGAACATACATCATCCTATTTCATAAATTTTATAGATCATCCAATTTAAAGGAGACAGGAATAAATGCAAAACTAGTACCTGTGGGGCTACCAACCTACGAGGAAGAAGTTCTTCATGGTGTTGGGCACAAAATTCCCAGGATAATATCTGAATCATTACATGCATAGAAATGAAGTTATTTTATAAAATAAGTGAGCAGGCAATAAATACTAATCAGATAGCTTTTGTTTAACCTTTAAATCAGGGGTAAATATGATACGAAGCTGACCCTCACGAACAACTCGGAGTTGCTCATATACACTCTCCTGAACTGCTTTCCCATATTCTAACATCATTATTCCTGAAGGAAATCTACATTCACGTGGCAAGTCCAGAAACAAAAGCTCATCAATGACACCACTGCCAAATTTTATTTCATTAAGTCGAGGGAGTACTTCAAAAGTTGCCTCTGTTAACAACAGCCACAAAATAACAGAGAAAGAATGCAGATGTTATCTACTGAATTGAACATATAGAAAATATGACAATGAAAAGGAAATGGTCCAAGGCACAAGGCCCTTGAAACTTTAAGGTGATGTGGATACATTCAAGTGTATGATAGGCTAATTTAATTCTACACATCTCACTGGCTGTTTTCCACCGCTATTTCCTTTTTGTAATGACCCCTAATATTTTGCTGAATTATCTTAAATTCAAATTTTGTACCATAAAACTTATATAATTTTTATGGTGATTCAATGAACTTTCTGAAATTTTGCTTTGTAAATCTTTTTACATAACAAGTCATAGAAGTAATGGTGAAACAACCAAGCATACAGAATCAGAAAATAAATGAAGCATTAGTTCACTTACCAAACCCCCTTCCGGATTTAGAATTGCAAATTTCACAATGCCATGCATCCTGACCAAAAGAATAAAGAAATAAACAAACAACAGAAAAATAAAAGAGAGAAAAAATAAGAAGGGAGAAATTTCGCCCTGCAAGAAACATTAATCTAAGGTTTAAGCATGCAAAAAGGAAAGAAAAAGAAAACAGATACACATAGTGAAACTTCATATAACTCCATGCAGTAAAGTGGTACATAAATGTACAAAATGTACAGAGTAAACAATTAGAATTAAAAAGAGAATAAACTAGGGTAGTCACCTAGATGATGAATATGTATTTGTTGCTTTCATATTTGATACTAATACGAAGTTTAAAGAACCTTATGATTTAGTAATATTACATTAAATGCAATCATAGCACTAGAAACTGACCATAGCTGCCTGGGGGAAAACACCCAGTGCATGATTTCCAACATTGTCATATAAGGACAAGCACCATCTTTTCTTTGCACGGGGTGAATAATACTCTGCCACAAATTTCCTCCAATAGGCAATAGTCTTGTCCTGTAATAAAAAATAAATAAATAAAGCAATAGCAGATCAAACAAATCTTCAAGCTTCTATAATTGGATTGCAAAACAGAATTAGAAACACCCAACTTAGCTGGATAGATATCATGCATGTGTAACAGGCAATGCACTAAAGATGCAGTAAATAAAAATAAAGATAAAAAATAGAAAGGATCAACTCACAGGTTGCCGCTGGTGATATAGGTATTGCATTAGACGACGAGCACATACACCACTATCATAGGGGCGCTTCATGGCAGATATTGGTTGCATGCCCTGTTGTTGCAGGTGGTGTCTCAACTGCAGTTGCTGCTGCTGTTGCTGCTGATGTTGCTGCTGCAAGTGGGCTCGCTGCATCTGCTGAGGCATGGACTGCAACATCTGCTGTTGTTGTCGTAGTCTTTGCTGTTGAATCATGCTGTGAAACTGGGGATTGTGGCCTTGCAACTGCATTGGGTCCTGTCTTTGAAGTATTTGTTGCACAATCTGCTGGGGCAAAATGTCTTCCTGTTTGATATCCAGTCGGGCTTTCTTATGCACCTGGGATGGATTATTGGGTTCCTGAATGAATGAGGCAGGAACCCGTGGATTCATGGAAAGTGAAACTTGGCCTGCTTGTGATGTGGGCAAGGATGTAGCACTTGAAGCTCCTTGATGCTGCTGACTTTGATTCACTTGCTGAGAGCTTGGATCTTGATGAGAGCTCTGCTGCACTACAGAGGACCCATCCATGACTGAGGAACCAGAAATACTAATATTATTCGATGAGAACGACATGGGTGATGCAGGCAAGCGCATGTAAGACTCCGTATTGATGCTTGCACTTCTCTGCAAGTGAGGACCTCCTGAAAGTGCCGAGTTGGCATCTGTAACCAACGAACTCGCCCCAACACTCGGCCCAGAATTTGCTACACTGTTCAAAACTGTGTTATTCACGTCCCCAGAAACCGGACCAAGATTAGAACGCCCCGTTCCAGGAATAGAATTTGACGAGTTCCCAAATGATGAACTCATGTGAGAGTTAACTACAGCCTGAGACTGCCCGTCTCCTTGGAAAAAGATACCAGAACTTGAGGAAGATTGAGCTAAACTTCCAGCCACCCGTGAAGGTGCCATGGGGGGCACCGCTGCCTGGTGGCTGGAATCTATGTAGCTCTCTAAAGCCAGGCCTGTTTTGTTCTTTTGAAGATCAAACACACTCAACTTGCGCACTTAAACTCAAGCAATAAAAACCCATACAAGAAAACCCCTAAATGTGGCTCATGAATTAGCATAATACAAAAATAATATGGTTAACCCACCAAAAAGAAAGACAAATATAATCTTTTGTATCACCAATGTGTTCTTGTGTCAAAATGATTTGAGATGTTCTAGGACCTTTTTGTGCTTTTCAGAATTTGTTGTAGGGCTCTACATAAACACAGGAAACAACTGACATTAGCAAATAGCCTGGGTACCTGTTTGGTTGCTGAGAAAACTAAGCAAAACAACACAACAGCAACAACAACAACAACAAAAAAACCCCAAACAAACAAATTTCATGTTTTAAGTTGTATTTTGCTCGCTTGGGTCTTAGTTCCTTCTTTCCCAGCAATGAAAAATCTAAAATTTATGGTTCCAGTTTATTCTTTTTCTTCCTTTTCTCAGAAACCATAAAGAAAGCAGGTCAAAAATACTCAAGAAACAAAACAATCATTCTCACCCTTACGCATAAAACCACGATTAACACAAAAATCGCACAAAATAAAAAATACCCAAACTACCCCTACAAAACCCTAATTTTCAACTGAGCTGACTACGAGCCCAAACATCTGGTATAGAAAAACCCAGAATTTATCTACACTGAAAAAGGCATATTACCGATCAAATCACACAATTATTCAACAAAATCCATTGATTGACAGATTAATCCCCAGCCCAATCACATGCATTGAAGCGATCATACTCGAAAGAACCTGAATCGAATGTAAAATTGCAAAAATCCTAAACAACTAAAAGAGTTAAAGCTACAAATTAACATCAGTTGATAACTTGATTATAACTCAACTAAAAGATCGAAGCAATTAGAAAATTAAAAATTAATGCTTCGACAAAAAGAACTTAGAAAGAACAAAAAAAAAAAAATTGAGAGATGTGTTAAGGGTCCGCTCAGGGCGGATTAAAATGAAGAAAAAAACAAGAAATTATGGGAAAAATCCAAAATATCAAAGAAAATAGTACAAACCTTTCAACGCCGAGAAAAACGTTTCCGATTTAGCGTTCCCCGAACTGAAATCGCCGAGAGTTGGCTGGGGTTTATATACCTAGCGGGAATTGCAGGGAGAGAGTGACCGGCTGAGCCAGTGGGAAACACTGTGGAACCCGCTACATCCGGTTACCATCTGGACACGTGGCGGGTTGATGATTGAGGAACGGAGTCGGTGATGGATCGCGCGGTGGCGACGCGAGCTCGTGGGCTTGGCTGATGACGTGGCTTGATTCGATTGGTTCGCTTTTTGGCATTAGGGTAGGTCTCGTGGTGCTGTGATCAGGTGTGGTCTCGGAAGTGTGTAGATCTCACCAAAAATCAAATCATTTCATTTCATATATAATCATCCTATTTACTATTTTATAGACGCATTTCTTTTCATTTTTCAACTATTTTTTAATACTACTATTTTAGAAATAAATACTCATATTTCTTCTCTCTATAATACTAAAAATGGAAAATTTTCAAAAACCAACTAATAACATTATAAAAAAATTCTTCCAAAAAATTAAAATAATATTAAAATATTAAAATTATTGCTCCACGTCATTATTAATTTTCTATAAATTATTTTTTTAAATTCATGTAAGTTTGTGTTGAATGGTTGACTAAAAAGGGACTAGATTCAAATGAACAATAGTAAAAATCCAAATATAAAGAGAGAGAGGATTACTGTGAGAACAATCTAAAAGCAAAGCAACGTGGCGCCTGATTATTGGCGGATGTGAAAATAGGACTAAAATATGATTGTGGAGGTTGTTGAGTCCGTATTACTGTTTGAGGTTGGAAGATAGGGACAGTCAGTCCGATTGCCACGTGTGGAAGTACGAACTATCTATACAAAAACGCGTGTGGGCTCTGCTCCTTTAACTTTTTATATTTTATTTTAGTATTTTTATTATTCCCGTATTTATTACAAATTAATGAATAATAAACTACCCTGTCCTTCAATTTTTTAAATATAGCGATCATTGCCACGTGGGTAATTAAAAAATAAAAAATAAAATACTATTATAGAAATCTTCAATTTTCATTTTAATAATAGTCACCCAACCATTATAGAAAACAATTTTCTATTCAAAAATTAATTCTTAAACACAAAAGATATAGTTAATAATTTTTAACAAAAAATAATTTTCTAAATTTTTTATTTTTATAATAATTTTTAGATATTTTTAATATATTTTGTAAAAATAATTAAAAATAGTGATTATTTTAAATTTTTTATATTATAGATAAATATATAATATTTCCAAAAAAAATAAAAATGTATTTGATAATATTTTTCCTTGAATTATTTTTATAAAAGTGTGTTTTCTATGATTATTTTTAGAAGAATTATAAAATCATTAATATAATTTTTTTCATAAAATATTATAAGTGATTTTAAATGCGTTTGATAGTGATTTTAAAAAGTATTTTAAGTTTTTTTAACTGTTAAAAATAATTTGATATAAAAATATTTTTATTAAAAGCACAGTCAAAGCTTTAAATGATTTTAAAAAAATTTTAAAGTATTTTCAAAATTTTGTCAAACATTTTATTTTTCTTAAAAAAAATACTTTATAGATTATAAACGCTTCCTAAAATCAATAAACAAATAAAAAAATCACAAAGATAAATTTAATAAAAAATATTAAGATCAAATAATTAAATCAATTATAAATATGAATATTAATTAAATTTAGAAGATATTAATTTTTTTCTAAAGATTTAAGAAATTAATTTTATTTAAATCTTAATATATAATATATGAATTTGGATTATTAAACATTATAAGGTAATGTCACTTTGCTTCCCAACCACATTCCATTACAATTATTTTTTATTTATTTATTTTTAAATAGCTTAAAAGCTAATAGACTTAAATAAGGTGGATATCGTACCAATGTCAAAAAAATAAAATATAAGGCTAGCAGGTTTTATTTGTTTTTTTCTTAATTTTTATTATTTAATATTTATTTTAAAGAAAATTTATCATTTTCATCATTGTCGTTTCTATAGAAAGAATATTCTACTTTTTTTTTCTTAATTTTTATTCATTAAAAAATTAAAAGAGTGTCAAATTATCACTATTTTATAGGATTTATTTACATTAAATTAAGAATTTTTTATATTATTTTTTTTATTTAATAATGATGGATATTCGAAAGATTCCGAGAAAACTAGGAAGAGGCAATCAAGGGAAGTTGCAATTTGCAAAGAATACGACAGCAAGCCAATGAGTGGTGGAATATTTTATTGGAATGAGCTGTGAGCCAAGTTGTTATTTTATATATTATTTAATATATTGACATTTTTTTATAGTTGAATACAAAGATTTTTCTTTTTTTTCTTTTTTTTATTTTTGAGAAAATAAGGTTAGAATCTCTTTTGTTTTATTTTACATTTAAATATTTATATCTCTATAAATTTTGAGGAAAAGGAAAAAAAATGGATGATACTCTTGTTTGGATATTATTTTTTAAAACAGTTTTAAAAAATAATTTTTAAAAACTATTGATATTTTGTATATCAAACTTATTTAAGAACCTTAAATATTTTTAATCTATTTTTTATTTTTTAAAATACATTTAAAAATAATTTTTATACCCACAATTTTATTTTTAATTATTATATATGTTTATATAATTCTTTTTTAAAACCATTCTCAAAAAATGAGTAAAAACAATTTAAAATAATTAAAATATGTTATCTGAAAATACTCTATTTTTTATTTTTGATAATATAAAATAAAAAAAACATAGTTTATGATTATCAAACATATTTTTCTAATTTTTTTTCTAAAAAATAAAAAATTATTATAAAAAACAGTTGTGAAATAAATACTAAAACTTTTGGGTTAACTTATCAAATGTTTAATAAATCTTGATTGGTTATTTTACTGATCGATTTTTCTCACTTTAGGTCATGAATGGAATTACAAAAAACATGAACAATTTTTTTCCACAACATAAGATTCTTGACATTTTTTTATGGAGATTGTTCTCACACACGATTTTTTTTGTTTTTTTCTTCTCTCTTAATTTCTCTCACTTATTATGTCGGACCAACCACTTGAGCGTGTATATAAATAAATAAATAAATAAATAAATATATATATATATATATATTGTACTCTTGTCTTTACATAAATTTATTGATTTAATATACAATTCATATCTTTATTTTTAATTGAAATATCTCAACAAATAAAATTTAATGATTAAATTGATTTTTGAATATTCATGAATTAGGACTCAATGAGTGATAATTCAAGTAGATCATAGGATCTTTCACGATTATAAATTATTAAAATTAAAAAAAAAAAAAGGAAATTGTCTAAACTTAAAATTGACCCATTGGGTGCTAATAGCCTAATACCAATGACTTGATAGAGTTTAATTAAATAAATGAATTGACTATTTTACCTACTCATGAACTAAGCACATGAAATTACCCATCAAATTTCATATAAATAATAATTCCACGTACCATAAAAGATCATGTTAATTTTACATGATGGCATAGGTATAATATAATATGAAAAAAAAAATTAATTTATTATAATGTTATTATTATAGTGAGGTGAACATGGGGGTCTCTAAATACATAGGTCTAGTCAAATTATTAAAAGGCACTACTTTAATGTAATCATTACGATTACTAAATATAAGCTTATAAATTATTATTATATGCCCCCACTAATAACTTTGACTTGATACTCTACTACGCACCATCCATACTTACATCGATCCTCACAGACCCTTGTACTTTAAATTATCTATTACATTATTCTATGTCTAATCGTGTGATTTCCAATGCCATTTTTCTATTACCAAATCGAGAATCTTGACACCTATCATAAGTTAATAATTTTATTTTAAAATATATTTTTAATAAAAATAAAAATAATTCAATCCGGTGCTTTAGTCTATAAAAATAATCCAATCCGAAATAATTTTAAGGTTAATTTGAGTTTCCTTGTTGTACAAGAAACCTCTTATGATAAACTTCTCAAGTTGCCAACTTAATTGGCAAGATATATATGGACCGACTTAATGGCATATTTAAATCTTTGACAATCACGGCCTCTACCTTACTATTGCGGAGCACGCAAAAATTGATTTCAATGTGGAATGTTACTGTTGAAGTGTCATGTACTCAATTTGGATCTCGTATCTTTGAAAGTACAACTTTTATTTATTTATTTTTATTTTTTCTCTTCTTTGTTGAAAAAAAGACCACACGTCTTGACAAAAGAAAAAAAAGAAGAGATCATCATGAATTAATCGATGACAATTTTATTTGGACATGATTGGTTAAAAAATATATATATATTTTAAGTTTTATGACATTAAAACATAACAAATGTCGTAAACCGAATTATGTTACATATAAAAGTCCAAATATCTTTTAAAACCTTTCATCGTTTTTAATTCGTTTATTTTTTTTTTCAAAAAGATCTTTTGGTTTTTCTAAAACCTACGAATAGCACCTCAAAATGTTTTAACAAAGGACGTCATAAATTTAGAATTAATTGATGACAATTTAATTGAAAAAAAAAATTATTTTAAGTCTTATAACATTAAAAAATAATTTTTTTTTATATTTATTTGCATGACAAATTGATTATGTCACATATATAACTTGTGCGACAAGGAAAAGAAAAAATATTTTCTCTCTGCAGACTTCATTGCTACAGCTGTCTCGATACGTGATGGATTTCAAAATTTTCAAGATTGAAAATTCAAGATAGATTCAAGTTTGACTTCATCATCTATAAATAGAGTCACATCCCTCTTCATTAGGCAAAGTGCAAAAGAGGCAAAAGAGCTTGAAGAAGTGAAAAAGAGAGAGTTTGAGATAGTGAGAAATTAAGAGTTTAAAATTTTTCTCTCTTGTAATTTTCCTCCTTCAGTCTGTTGTATTCATCAATTTGAGTCATCCATCTACTATCAACCAGCTTGTATTCATCAACTCTCTATAATCAAGGTATATTTTCAATAAACAAAATTTTCAGATTCAAATATATGTGTTCTTATGTTTAAATTTCTCTAATAAATTAGATAGAAATAGACATTAAATATTTTTGTTTTTATACTTGGAGTTCATTAGACAGAATTAATTATTGCGTGCATGAACTGTTGTATGTACTGGGTGCAAACGGTATTAGAGTCACGTTCTTCTTGAGAATCGAGTGGTGTTACGAGTTGGAATAGTAATTAATCACAGATTTAGTTCTAATTTAGTTCGGGTTGAATTTCCTGTGAACGGATTGGTCAACCTGTGATAGCAGTGTTTAAGGGTAGAAGGAGCGTAAGTCCCGTGTTGATCCGCTTGTGGTGGTTCCTGTTCAGGAAATTATCTGAATTAATTAAGAATAAAATTGTGATTATTTTATGTGACAATGAGTAATATTATTAGGGAATTAAGTAGAACTAGTTCTTCCAGATCTCTTAGGTCTCATGATAGTTCTGCATCTGCATTAAATAATTCTACATATGATTTAGAAAGATCTTCATATAAAATAATCAACTTTATTGCATCATCACCTATATCATTAGTTGCATCATCACCTGCATCATTAGCTGCATCATCATCTGCATCATCAGTTGCATCATCATCTGCATCATTCAATAGTGATCACATAAAATTTAATATTTCAAAATTAGATGAAGAAATGAGTCAAATAGAAAATCAACTAAAAAATGTCAAACTTTGTTCCGGAAATTCCTCTTTTTAAAGAAGAGTCTGAGTCAATTATTTTTTCTTATAATAAATATCCTTTAAACATAAATATCATTGGAAAAATAAATATTAAAAGAAATCCTTTTGTTCCTAAAGTCGAATTGATCAAAGCAAATTATTTTTCTCCTGAAAATAAATTATTTTCAACAACTTCCTCCTCAAGTTAGAAATGTTTTAAGAAAACGATATGAAAAATATATGCAACAAGTTAAGATGACTATTCCTTTTTTCTTTGGTTTTTCAAGTATAGAAAACCCCTTAAAAGAATTGCAACATTAACTTCAAGAAAAGCAATAGAAAATTCTCCACATAATAAAAAATTATTAGAGCAACAAAACTCAAATCCAAAAAAGTAAAGTCAAAAATCAAAAGAAGAGTCAAGTAAAACAAAATTTAATCAATTTTGTTTTCTTCTGCCTCGGGAGAGGTGGAGGAATCAAAGATAGAAGAAAAAACAATAAAAGAAATTAATGAAATACAAAAAATAGAAAATAAAGAAAAAACAAAAACAATAAATGTAATATCTTCAAAAGTAGATAAACAAATATTTTTTGATGTTATAGATAAAATTCAAGATGAAGAAACACAAATAAACTATTCAAAAAATTTAATTCTCAATGAAGATTCAAATAAAATTCAAATTAAGCCTACACAATATTCAATGGATGAAATTTATAATAGATTCAAAAAGACTCAAAGGCCAATAACTATTAAAGACTTGGAAGAAAAAATAAAAGAAATAAAAATTCAAATAAATCAATTAAAATTAGAAAATGAACAAATAAAACTAGAAAACGAAATAATAAAACAAGAAAATGAACAAATAAAACAAGAAAATGAACAAATTAGAAATGTAATACAAAATAAACAAGATTTTGCTGAAACATCTGATAATCAAGATTCAGGAATAATAATACCTAATAAACAAATTCCTATAGAATCATTTATAAATACAATAACAAAAATAGATTTTCAAATATGGTATACAAATATAAAACTCATAGTAAAAGATTTTGAAATGGAAATAGTAGCATTAATAGACTTAGGAGCTGATATGAATTGTATTCAAGAAGGATTAATTCCTGTTAAATATTATGAACAAACCGGACAAGAACTTTTTGCTGCAAATAAAGGAAAATTAGAAATAGAATTTAAACATCAAAATGTTCATATATGTCAAAATAATTATTGTTTTAGAACTCAATTTATATTAGTACAAAATATGACTGAACCTTTAATCTTAGGAACCCCTTTTATTATATTACTTTACCATTTTCAAGTAAATGATGAAGGTGTCTAAACTACGATATTAGGAAACACCATGTTTTTCCATTTTATATATCCATTAACTAAAAAAGAAATACATCAAGTCCAAAGTGATTCAATAAATAAAATAATAAATTTAATTTAAAGAAAACAAGCTCATATAAATTATTTATAAAAAAAAAATCAATATAAAAGATAGAAGAACAACTTTTAGAAGAAAAGGTTCAAAAGAAAATAAAAGAAACTCAAGATCTTTTTCAAAAAGAAATTTGTTCTGATATTCCAAATGCTTTTTGGTCCAGAAAGAAACATGAGATAAGTGTGCCTTACATTTAAAGTTTTGATGAATCTAAAATTCCTACTAAGGTTAGACCTATTCAAATGAATGAAAAACTTTTAGAATATTGTAAATAATAAATTGATTCATTATTAAAGAAGAAATTAATCAGACCCTCAAAGTCTCCTTGGAGTTGTGCCGCTTTTTATGTACAAAATGTTGTTGAGATAGAAAGAGGAGTACCAAGATTAGTCATTAATTATAAACCTTTAAATAAAGTATTATAATGGATAAGATACCCTATTCCTAATAAACAAGATCTACTCAAAAGACTACATAGTTCTGTAATTTATTCAAAATTTGATATGAAATCTGGATTCTGGCAAGGTCAAATTAAAGAAGAAGATAGATATAAAACTGCTTTTACTGTCCCTTTTGGTCATTATGAATGGAACGTCATGCCTTTTGATCTCAAAAATGGCCCTTCTGAATTTCAAAATATTATGAATGATATTTTCAATCCTCATTTTCAATTTATAATTGTATACATTGATGATATTTTAGTATTTTCTGATTCATTATAAAAACATTTTATTCATTTAAAGAAATTTTTTAATGTCATTAAAACAGATGGAATGGCTTGTTCTGCTCAAAAAATGAAATTATTTCAAACAAAGATTAGATTTTTAGGTTGTGAAAATTTTCAAGGAAAAACCAAACCTATTCAAAGGTCAATAGAATTTGCTGACAAATTTCCTGATGAAATAAAAGATAAAAAACAATTGCAAGGATTTCTAGGTTGTTTAAATTATGTTTCTGATTACTTCAAAAATTTGAGAATCATTTGTGAACCCTTATACAAAAGACTTAGAAAAAATGCTCTTGCATGGACTGAGCATCATACTAGTTTAGTCAAAGAAATTAAATAAAGAGTCAAACGTTTACCATGCATTAGCATTCCTCATCCAAATGCATTGCTCATTGTAGAATCAGATGCATCTAATTTAGGTTATGGAGGCATATTAAAGCAAAAATATAACAATCAAGTGCATATAGTTAGATATCATTCAGGGATCTGGTTAGGCGCTCAAATAAATTATTCAATTGTCAAAAAAGAAGTTTTATCCATATTTTTATGTATTTCAAAATTTCAAAGTGATTTGATAAATAAAAAATTTCTTTTGAAAATTGATTGCAAAGTTGCAAAAGATATTTTACAAAAAGATGTTAAAAATTTAGTTTCAAAACAAATTTTTGCAAGATGGCAAACTTTACTTTCAAATTTTGATTTTGAAATTGAATTTATCAAAGGAGAGTTGAATTCCCTTCCTGACTTCTTTACTTGGGAGTTTTTGCAGGGTAAGGATCCTTCTCCATCCTAATGGACATTGCCATTAGGCCTCAACTGCCTTCTTCATCCAAGAAAACCAAAGCTTCATATGCCATGATTTCAAACTTTTCAAATGTTCGTCCTACTTTTCCTTTACAAACATCAAATTCCTTTCAAGTGTTGAGTCTAGATTTTCCTCCTCTTCAATCTTTAAAAAGTTTTATTCAAGCTTCTAAATCAACCCCTAAAAATATTGATGTTCAGAGACAATCCAACCCTAACACTATTTCAACATTACCTTCTCCTTTTCTTATAGTCAATATGTCAAAAAACCCAAAACCTTAGAAATTGCTTTCATTGAGTCGGAGTTCAATTATGAAGAGATTCCTAAAATTCTTCCTTACATCTTTCCTAAAGGAGTCAACTTCAATTCAAATGATTCTTTGAAAACTCGTCAATTTTATGAGTTCATCCTGATGGACACTGATTCAGTTGAAATTACTCATAACACTGATAAAAACAATCCTCAGAGGATTGCTTTTTCCAAATGTCAAATTCTCAAAGTCATGACCATTGCTGATTGGAATAAAAAACCCTTCACTTGTAAGGCTTTTAGTCAACCTTTTCATCCCATGAGCTACAATTACATAGACTATATGGATGCTTGGTATAATATGTTTTATTTACAAAGCTACCAACATTCTTGGTTCATCCAATTTTCAAGAAATTGCAATACCAAATTTCCTGCTTGGTTTAAAAAATGGTGGACTTTCTTTGGTCTACTAAACTCCATATTTCCTCCTGAAATTCAAGAAAAATTCAACTTCTATAAGAGCAAGACTTCATCTCAGTCTATCACTCAGCTTAGACTCCTTACTTTCTGTTCGAGATTAAGAATTCCATGGATTCTCTCATGGAATATTATCAAGAAGTAAGAGCAACCTCCTCCATTTCCATTATCTCTTTCTAGAGAATTCAGAATCAAATGATGGGACAAATTCAATCATGATTTTGTATGTCAACAGAAGATTTTGCAATTAATTTCAACAAGGCCAGGATTATCAGATTCAAAAGATTCAACTAGTTCTTCTCAAGGATCGACTCAAGAAGAATTTCTAACTTTGAAAAGCAAATGCCAAGCTTCATTAGCAGCCACTACTAATTTAGAGTAATATCATCAAAGACTCATTCAAACCCTCAAACAGTTTGGAGATCAAGAAAATGAAGAAACTGAAGATGCAGTTTTATTAGATGATTCATACGTAGACCTGAGTTAATCCTTTATGGAGGACCTATGGGTCAATCCAGCTAAAATATTTCAAGAATCTTTTGTACATCTGTATCTTTGTAAATTCGTTCCCTTGCATTTATCCAGTAAATAATAATAATAATAATAATAATAATAATAATAATAATAATAAGTCAAAAGTCATGAATAGTAATAGAATTTGTTTACTTTTGTCTACTACTTTGCAAGCAACGTGGAGAATGGGAAAACAAAGAGAATTTTTTCTCTTCTCAAGTCTCTAACAAGGAAAAGAAAAAATACTCTCCTTCTACAGACTTCATTGCTACAGCTGTCTTTACACGTGATGAATTTCAAAATTTTCAAGATTGAAGATTCAAGATAGATTCAAGTCCAACTTCATCATCTATAAATAGAGCCACATCCCTCTTCATCAGGCAGAGTGCAAAAGAGGCAAAAGAGCTTGAAGAGGTGAAAAAGAGAGAGCTTGAGATAGTGAGAAATTAAGAGTTTAAAAATTTTCTCTCTTGTAATTTTCCTCCTTCAGTCTGTTATATTCATCAATTTGAGTCATTCCTCTTATGTCAACTAGCCTGTATTAATCAATTCTCTATAATCAAGATATATTTTCAATAAACAAAATTTTCAAATTCAAATATATGTGTTCTTATGTATAAATTTCTGCAATAAATTAGACAAAAATATATATTAAATATTTTCGTTTTTATGTTTGGAGTTCATTAGACAGAATTAATTGTTGTGTGCATGAACTGTTGTATGTCCTTGTGTATGAATTGTTTTATGTCGTAGGTGCAAATAAGTCTTATAACACTAAAAAATAATTTTTTTATATTTATTTGCATGACAAATTCATTATGTCACATATATAACTTGTGTCTTATTATTTTATATAGATAACATTTTGTTTTTATTTATTTATATTTTAGATTAAATCTTATGTCTCCATCCAAGTTGTTTGTATCATAATCTCAATATAGAATTTACAATATATTTTCTTCGTTGAAGTTGAATATTTTGGTAATTTTTGAATTATTTTATATTTTTAAAAATGAAAATCCAAGGATATTTTATCAACTGCTGTACACTTGTCATCTTCTGATTGGGTCCAGGTGAGATAGCGTAACACCTATGCAGCACGGTAACCAAATCCCCAGTTTTCGGCGAAACCCCGCATTTTCTCGCTGCCCAAACACCAGGAAGAAAATGAACGGTGTTATTTGGAAGCCGTTAATTCCATTAAAACCCCCGTCATTTCCGGCCAAAGCTCGGTCCTCCCATCTTCCAGTCTCCACGATCAACACCACCCGAAAATTCCAGTCAATCTCTGCGTCAAATCAACAGCAACAACTCAACCTCTCTGTTCTTCGTTTCACTCTCGGTGAGCATAGCACACCTTCCCTTTCTCCCTCTCTCTAGAATCCTTCTCATTTGTGCTTTTGTGGATCCAGGGATACCCGGGTTTGATGAGTCCTATTTGCCCAGATGGATCGGGTACGGGTTCGGGTCTCTTATACTGTTGAACCACTTTGTGGGTTCGGACCTCAACACCATTACTGCAGCACAGCTTGTGAGGAACTTTTGTCCTAGATTGTAGAGTTGATGAGTTTGTGTTGATTTTTGTGGTTGGATTCAATTTTCTCTTCATTTTTGTTTGGTTGTCTAGAGAACGGAGGCTTTGGGGCTTTGTCTGGCAGCATTCTCTGTGGTGCTTCCCTACCTGGGAAAATTTCTTATGGTGATCTTTCTAATTGCCATCTGTTTGGTTGCTCAGAAGATCATTGGAACAGGAAATAGAATAAATATCGGGTTTTTGTTGGCTTTTTTTTTTTTTTCATTTTTCAGTAAATGAATAAAAGGGAAAACGACACTGTTAAGACGGGTAGTACTACTATTTGGCTCATTAGAGACCGCATGGATCCTATTGATTTCTCTGCTGAGCCTGTTGTTTTCCTTTCCCTTTTCCTGTATTTTTCAGTAATAAAGATAAAAAAAAAATGGGTTATGATTTTTCTATTATTTTATTTTTGTGCCAATTCAGGATCCTCTGTTACATCTCCTTTTGTCTTGTGGAATATATTCCTAGTTTTCGTTTAGAAAAGCCAAGTATGTTCCTCAATTGATGAGGCTGAGCCCTATTTTGTTTGAGGATTACTATTTCATCTGGACCATGAAACCTTTTTTTTTTGTATTGAAAATAACTTTGTTGTATTGAAAATTGCATATATATATATAACCTCATTTTAACATTTTTACTCTTAAACCTTTTATCCTAAAAGTTTGATGAGAGATAGGAATTACAAATTTGTTAAGGGGTGTTTTTGTCCAAAAATGCTATATTTTATGTTTTTAGAAGAGGAAGGTCATTTTTCCAAACTTGTGTTTTCAATAGCCCTTTTAATCAAATACCCATTTTTTATTGGTACAACCTAATATATATGGTATGTGGCTTAGGATCATAGTAGCAACCCAGTCTTTAGGGAGCTCTGATGCTGCCTTCAGCTCCATCTAGAGGATATCCCTTAGTTTCCTCAAAGGCCACGAGACCTTAAATTCTATATGTAAATGTGAACAAGTCCGAGCATTGTGCAGGGTGCTGCTCCTGTGGATCAAACAACTCTTCCGGAAGGCATTGAGCAAATCTTTGTGATGTCACAAAATATTTCAGATATCCTGAAAGAGGACTTGGCTTGGGCAACATACATTTTGCTGCGGAACACAAACACCATTGCTGTGGTATATCCCATGATTAACTACTATTTGTTGGAATTGAAGTTGTAAAAGGTGATATTATAGTAGTTTCAATGAGAAGTCAGTTATGTATTTATGAAGTTTGTTTCCTTTTCAAGTATCAAACGCTTTTGGAACTTTACTGTCTCAATTTTCAGCTTATATCAATTCGAGGTGCATTATGCGTGCGTGGCTACTGGAACACACCGGATGATGTATCAAAAGCTCGTGTTCTTGATTGGGTTGAGAAAGAGATTGAGAAGATTGGCCTCTCTGATTTGAAGGACACCCTCTATTTTCCTCAGAGTGCAGGTATAGGATATATTGGCTTTTTTTCCAGGTCTTCATCATAGGAAATAATCTTTCCTGGGGTGTTAGTAGAAAATATAATAATGTTCTTAAAGTATTATAAGATGTTTGCCCCCTTTCAAGTTTCACACGCAATGGCTTTAGTTTTCTTGATGTTGGAAATTGACATTACAGCTGAGGTTGGAAAGAGTTGAATCTCTCCACTCACCCACTGAAACAAAACAAGGCCTGATGTTATTATCAAGCAAAGAAATCCCTATTGTTTACAGAAGCAATATGTCTTCGCTTTTTTTAGATGTTGTAAAGAGAATGGCTTGGCAATGAACATCAGCTTGCTCCTAGAGTCATTGTTACTGTCTAATGTCAGATGTGATTTCTGTTTTCAAGAGAGTGCAAACAGAAATACATACTACCAGATGGCCTTGAACTTCTTTACTTGAGTCCTAGGGACCAGAGGCTTGGAATGGAGGGGATAAGCCTCAAACTCCTAGAGATAGAGATATTCTAAAGGGCCCTTTTAATGAGGAGGTGGTGACAACTTTGTAGAGTTGTGTAGTGAAAAAGCACCAGGCCCATATGGCTTTTCCATAGCTTGATGGCCAAAGCGCTGGTCCACATTGAGAGAAGATGTTATAAACTTCTTTGATTTTCACAATCTTGGGACATTTTCAAAATCTTAATGCTACTTTCTTGATTCTGATACATTAAAAGGACATGGGCAGAGGATATAAAAGAGCCTAGGCCAATAAGCTTGGTGTGTGGTTTATCTAACCTTTTTGGCTAAGGGGTTGCTTAGGTTGAAGAAGGTCATTGGAAGGTTGATCTTTTTATTCTCATAATGCTATTGTATGGGGGAGATAGAATTCACATGCAGTGTTGATTGTTAATGAGGCCATTCATTTGAGATTTAAAAGTAGAAGAGTGGTTTGGTATGTAAATTGGATATTGAGAAAGCTTATGATCATGTGGATTGAAATTTTTTGTTATTTGTTATGCACAAAAATGAGTTTTGGTAAAAGAAAATAGATGGATGGATGGATAAAAAACTGTATCCCTATGGTGAGATTTTTAGTGTTGGTCAATGGGATCCCTACCAGGTTCTTCCAAAACTCAACAAGTTTGTGACAGGGCTCTTCTTATCTATTTGTTCTCTTCATGGAAATGTTAAGTTGTTTGATTTGTAAAATGGAGGGTTGTTTCATTAGTGGATTCAAGGTAAGGGGAAGCAGGGCTGAAGGTGCGGGGATCTCTAATCTCCTATTTTCCTATGATACTCTTTACTACTCTCTATGTCCAATAGCAAGCAGTTGCTATATCCACGTTGGGTGCTCTTTTGGTTTGATTGGTTTCAGGACTTAGAGTTAATCTTGGCAAAAGTGAGCTCGATTCAATAGTAAATATAATGGGCTTAGACTAGCTTGCATCATGGTTTGGTTGAAAACAAGAGCCCTTGCCTTCTACTTACCTAGGTTTGCCTCTAGCTGCTCCTTTTCAGTCCTCCATTTGGTATCTTGTGGAAAAAAGGTTTAAGAAGAAACTTGCTTTTTGGAAGAGGCAATTTCTGTTGAAGGGAGAGATATTTACACTACTCAAGAACACTCTTTCAAGTTTACTAGTATATATTTTCTTGTCTGTCTTTGTGATTCCCAAGGGGAGGTGTTGTTGTGGTCTTTAGAGAGGAAAATTTACTTGGTGACAGGCTTCCATATGCTCCTTAAAAGCTAATGGGCTGAGGTGCAAAAATCTTTCTCTTCTTAATGAAGCATTATTAGGAAAATGGTGTTGAAGTTTTGTCATGGAACATACTAGTCTTTGGAGAAGTGGCATTTTCGGCTGGTTTGAGGAGGTGCAGGATGAGGAAGATGATTATTTCTCTCATAAACCTTTGGGGAGGTGGACTGGGATGCAAAAATCCTTCTGTTCATAATGAAATATTTTAGGAAATTAGTATTCAAGGCTTTCTATGGAGCATGATAACCTCCAGAGAAGAGTCATTTTGAGCAAGTTTAGAGAGGTGTAGGATGGGGAGGGGCACTTATGGGATAAGTCTTTGGAAAGCCACTAGTTGAGCATGGGATGATATCTTTGGTAGAAACTAGCCTCGAGGTAGGCAATGTGATGAGGACAAATTTTTGGTGTTTTGGTTTGATGTGTGGTGTGGGAAGGTAGGATTAAAGGATCGTTTTTCTGAAGTTTATGTTTTAGTGTTGCATAATGATGCTTAGGTTATGGTTTACCTAAGTTTTGATGATAACCAAACAAATGATTTGTAAATCTAATTATTGTTTGGGATTGTAAACAAATTTAATTGAATCACTCTTAAAGATTTATCAAGAAGAAGGTTGATTGCAAGTAAAGAAGCTAAAATTACAAGAGAAGGTTCTTTCAAAATCTTTATCTATTGGTTCTTTTTTTTAGGCTAGATCAAGTTGTTAATCAATGAGGATAAGTATGCTTCAAAATTCACTATTAAAATTGAAGTCTTTTTTGAACAAAAAAGAATCAATTCTTTAAAATGTTTTTTAAAAGAACTTATTTATGTACTACTGATGATTTTTATATATACAAAAAAGAGTTTGATTTATAGAAGGATAAAAAAAAAAAAATCATATTTTGATATCCATTTTCATCATTAAAAATGGTGTTTTAATCTTAAGTTTTCAAATTGAACCAATTGAGCCATTAAAGGACACCTGTGCTAGTTGCTCAATTAGTGCATTTTAGGTAGTGTTTAGTGAATGACCAAACAACTAAGCAAGTGGTAAACTGATTTATTACTCTGAATCTCAATTGTTACTAGTTAGTGCAGTTAATGTGCAGTGGGCTAGTTGGATAGTTGACCAGGTGATCAACCTGTTCGTCGGGAAAATGTTCTTAATAGTTATATTATGTAAAAATCCTATATTAAAGACTTTTGAACCTCATTTATAGATAAGATGTCAATTGCAAATCATCCTATTGTCCAAACCTTGAGTTTTAGTACTTTTGAGTGCAGTTATACTAAAACTTGCAAACCTCATTCATTGCAGCTTGAAACTAGCTATCTTTTCTACTACGTAATACTTGCTAAACTAGTTCTTGTGGTCTCTTAATTCCAAATTCATTCTACTTTATGAGAATGATTCTATGTTTTGGAGGAGCAGTTGTGGTGTTGTAAATGTCCAATGTTGTCTAGAAATTAAGAGTATATTAAAGGATTCTTTGGTTTAAAGGATCCTTATAATATAGCATCTCAAGGTTCAAGTTCAACCTTGAGGTCATGGATGTAGGTAAGATTGTACAAAACCACATTAAAATCTTTGTTTGCACTCTCTTTCCTTTATCTCTTCATTATTATTGTTTTCTACTTTTGTTATTGATTATTTCTCTATATCCTTATTATTAAGATGTAATCTTGTAATTTGGAAAAATATTTTAAATTACCATCACCCAATTGTGGCTAAAGGATATTTGAAAAAGGGTTTTTCAATCTTAAATTTTCAAATTGAACCAATTGAAATTGTTGAAGGACACTTGGGCAACATTTTTTTGTGTTTCCAACTTGGGTGGTTAACCAATTGGTTGTGCTAGTTGCTCAATTAGTGCATTTCTGGTGGTGTATGGCAGGTGACCAACCAAATGAGCAAGTGGTCAACTGATTGAGCACTCTAAGTCTCAATTGTTACCTGCTAGTGCAGTTTATGCATAGTGGCTAGTTGGATGTTCAACCGGTTCATTGGAAAAATATGTTGTGTCAAAATCCTATATAAAATATTCTTGAACCTCATTTATGGATAAACTACCACCTGCAAATCATCCAATTGTCCAAAAAAAGAAAAGAAAAAAAGAACTTGCAAATCTCATTTATTGTACATTGAGACTAGCTATTTTTTCTATTATACTATTACTTTCTAAGCTGGTTCTTGTGTTTTCTTGATTCCAAATTCATTATACTCTATGAGAGAGTGATTCTAAGTTTTGGAAAAACACTTATGGTGTTGCAAATGTTGATTGGTACCTAGAAATCACGTGTGTATTAACAAATTCTTTGGTTTGAAGGATCCTTTGTATAGTGCAGCATTGAGGCTTGGGTTGGATCTTGAAGCTATGGATATAGGCAAGATTGTGCTGAATTTGCACTCTTTCCTGATCTCTTTATTATTATTCTTGTTTTTATTTTTTTGTTGACTCTTTCTTTATATGCTCATTATTAGATGTAATCTTGTAATTTAATTGGAAAAAATTTTAAAAGTCACCATCACCCAACTGTAGGCCCCCTTGCCCCCTACCCCTAGGTAATTATCTTAGGTTTGTCATTAGGTGGACTTCATGTATTTATAGGTGGAAGAAGAGGGGAAGCTTGGTCATTGGTTGCCTTGATTCATGGTAAAGGGTTATTGAGGGTTGTGGGAGGTTCTAGGTTCAAGTTCCAATGAGGACAAAAATTTATCTACAAAAAAAGGGTTCAAAGTATTGGTTGAGTCATACTAGACTCGTCTAAGTCATATTTGCCTTGGCTAGGTTCAAGGCAATTTTTATAATTTAGTTACGATTTCACAACATTTCGATGCTAACTTGGTTGTTTTACTGAAAGGACTAGCTTGACTTGGTTGAGTTTTGAAAATGACTTTGAGTTGGGGCACAAAATCCCCCTTCTTCTTCTTCTTTGTCACTGGCTACCCATATGTTCATGTTGGTGTCAACATCTTGGATGGTGGTTTAGATTTTTTTATGGCAATATCTCCAATCGTGGCTTGGCTTTCCCTTTGGCAACATATTTGGTAGTGCTTTGTTGTGATTATCATTTCGAGGCTTGAGCAAAGGAGAGAGGAGAGAGCATTAAGAATCAGGAAAAGGATGTTGTAGATTTGGGGATGATCCATGTGGTTATTATAGAAGATTAGGAAAATTATATATATGGATATGGATCATGGGTATTCAATATTTTATGTGGTATGGTATTGGATATTTAGGGACATAAATATATAAATTGGGTAATGGATATTTATATGGTCATAGTGAATATGGGTATAAAGGTTTGGATATGAATATGGGTGTGAATATACAAATTAATTCATATTCTAATTGAATTTATAAAATTAAAAAATTAAAAAATAATATATTAGAATATATTTTAGTAATTACTTGATAAAAATATAATTATTTTAAGATATTGATGAACTATAGCTTTATATTATTGATAAACTAATGAGTTAATAAGTTATTATAAATTTATGTAATCAAATACTCGAGATGGATGTTTAAGATTTACTAAATGTCATCTAAATAATTATGATAAATTTTAAATTTAAACATTTCTTAGTTAAATTGTATTAACTATTATCAAAATATCTTATTTCATATTTGGGAATATATCTAAGTTTTTATCTACATTAATTGATTAGTTCATATGTTCAATTATTTATCCACATTAATCAATTCATTCATATTTTGGTAATTTATTTTTGTATGATGATAATTTATATAAAAGAGTATTATTAATAATGTATAAAAAGTTTGCATAGAAGTTTACTTAATGACATCGAAATGAATTATTTGAAATAAAAGAGTGTTCAATTTTAATATTATTAAATAATGTTAAAAGTGGTAGAAGTTTATTCTAATAATTTTTTTAAGTTCTTGTATTTATTTTTTTCATAATTTTCATAATCTTTTTAAAGATTTAAAAATTTTTTTTTTTTGAACTTTGGCTAGCATATTTTGCATATCATCTGATGATATCGATTTGAGTTATGGAGACCAATATGCCTTGGTAACTTCCAAGTCGAGAACCAATACGGTGACTTTGAATCATGCCTTGATTCAGAAGGAAATTTCAGGATTGGGAGTTGACATTTGTGTAGGCCCTTTTGCAGCATGTCTGTCCTTATACTAGAATAGAAAATTGTAAGGATAAGTTGCCATGGTGAACAGCCAAGGACATTTCTCCATGAAGTTCTTTTTTGTCTTTCACTATGCTTAGGGAACTCTGTTTGATTCCCCTCTAATAAAAATTTTGCACTTCAGCTGCTCCTTCTAAAATGTGTTTCTTTCTGTTGGAGGCTAGATGAGGAAAGGTTCTTACTATTGATCAACTTATCTAGTAAATAGATGTTGCATGTGCAAACAAAAGGAGGAAACAACCAATCACATCCCCATTCTTCGTGAGTGGGCAAGTAGTCTATGGTCTTTATTATTCTCCCTTTTTGTATGAGATGGACTCTGCTTAAAGGGGTTAAGGAGCTCTTGCTTCATGGCTTGGTAGTTTCTGTGGGAAAGAAATATACGAAGTTGTGAAGGATGACTCTTTTATGCCTAGTCTAATGAGTATGGAAAGAGAGAGTAGGACTTTTGAAGGTGATTGACAGTCAAAAGTGGCATTCAAAGACCACTTCCTCAAAACTCTTTTTATAAGTGGAGATGGTAGGGTCATTCCTCCTTTTTGGATTTCATTGATTGTTTTGGTATGTGTAGGTGGCATTTATGTTTGTATTTTCTTTCTCTATTGTGTCTTGTGGTGTGCTTTGTATACTACATGTGCGCATGGATGAACCCCTTTTCTTGTTCCATGCTTTTCATTAATATTCTATTTGCCTATCAAAAAAGAAAAATACATGCACTATCAAGCCTTATGCTAACAGGTTATATCTAAGGATGGGACAGTTTGTTTAATGTCTTGTGTGATCAAGTTGCTGTTCAGTTTCATTTTTATTCAACCTTGGGTAGTAACAGTTAATGGAAACAAAATTTTAGATGCCTCGACACAAGTCCTCAAATTTGCCTACTTGTTAAAAATTATTTCTTTTTTTCTAGCTAGCTTTCTATAAATTGTTTCCTTCAATTTTCTGAGGGCAATATTAATCTTTGATCAATGTATCAGATTCTGGACTTTGGGAAATGCTCCCCAAGGGTACCTGTTCTCTCTTGGTGCAGCCAGTTTCGCAAATTCCAAGCCAAGGTACCGACAAGATGGAGAAGATTGATGGATTTGTCCTCCTGGCTTCAAGCATAAATTATGCATATACTGATAAAGATAGAGCCTGGATAGCAGCTGTTGCTAACAAATTTAGAGGTTAGAGAATTATTGTCCAATTTCCAAAGTTTCTACCATGCATCTTGATGTGCCATTATAGTCAATTTTACAATGGAAATGCTGCTCCTAGGGGAAGCAATTTTGACATGACAGTTGTATTTGGGTTGAGTAAATTTCACTATTTTTTACCTCAACATGACACAAACCCGATATGACATGGCCCCTTACCACTCCTTGCTGCTCGTTTTCCTTCTCTTTTGTGTGTGCATGCCATCTGGGTGATAGGTTATGGAAGGGCAATTCACAAATGGGTATTACTCCATTACTTTTGGACACACTTCCATTCATGGAAAATTCACTAAGAAATTAATGTGCATGTGAGAAGAATGCTAAATGCAAAAACTCATAATGGAATTCATAGTTTTTTAAACTTCCAGCAGCTACAAAAATGGAGGAAGAAAACACAAGAAACAAAAGTAAAACCCTGCATGTCTTTAATATGTAATTCAAAACTCACTTAAGTCATCCATGCAAACCATCAGTATTTGACAAGCATGCATGTCTTTAACTGGATAATCAAAATTTTCACTCAGATCATTCATGAAAAACATCAATTTTCTGATGGCACCTTTGTTTTCCAGGAGGTGCTCCATAGTGCTTCTCACTGCATGTTCTTAATATAGATATATTTTTTCTAGAGCATCACAAGAAGGGGAAAAAAATCTTCAGCAAAATTATCAGTTGGAGTTCAATAACCAAAATGAGTCAAATTTGAATTTGAGCTTGAAGACCTTCTTGAAAGGCTTAGTATCTGAGTAATTCATTCGATTTTGTGCAGTTTCAATTTAAGGAGAAATTTTTGAAGCATCAATTGATTCTGATCATACTGATCATGAGAAATACGAAGAAAGTCCTGAAAGGCTCCTCACTGGAATTTGGCGAGGAAATATATGTGGATTTGTGCTTTGAATTCCCTTCTACCTATTTAGTCCAATTCCAAGGCAGCGTAGGGATGCAAGATTATAGCATAACTGATTCAATTATCCAAGCTTTTCTAGAGCAATATCAGCATCAAGTTATCGACTTCATCATGCAACTATTAGAGAAGGTGGGTAGGGTGATGCTACACTGAGAAAGAGAGATGACTAATTTGGGCTATACGTTTTGCTTCGGTTAGCTGGGTGGTACAAGAATTACCATAAGAAATATTTATGCAGTGATTGTTGGAGAGAAATTTGTGTTTGCTTTCTTCTTAAGCTAAGCGATAGCAATAAATTGTCAATTATTCATTGTTTTACAATGACATGATATTGCTACTAGTAACAAAACCTGTGATGTCTACATTATGGGATAGCTTTATGGATGTAATTTAAGATATGATAGTACTTCTCTATCCAAGAAAAGATTTTATTTATGTAGTCTTTTTGTGAAAAACCCAATAAGCCACAGTAGAGAATCTCAGGGAGACTATACCAAATGGTCTAATAAGTGGGAGGAGGATAGTCAGACTGTAAAAGCCATATCTGGAGCTGCATGCTGGATCTGAACTTATATCTTTGAAGATTATGATACTATGGAAGAATTGATGGAAGATCAACCAGTAGTACTTGAAAATTATAATGGGAAGCATGTGGAAAAGGATGCAAATGTGGAGGATAATGTCAACCTCATGGATCCATTATCTAAGGATCATTCATCTTTGGGGAGTGTAACATCCTACAAAGATGCAGGTGCTAACTATGCTTTATAGTTTACTCTTTACCTTCATCTTGTAAGCCAGGTGGTCATTTTTATTTGTTATTCTAGTCTAGTCAAAGTAAGGACCGTTGACAAATCATCAATACACTAGAGCAAATGAAGGAGAATAGGTGGAAAAGGTTGAACCTTTTAGTTTACTGCAAATACCTTCTGAACAATTTGAGGAAAACCAAGAACTGGATGGGAGGAGAAGGGAAAGACAATCAGGGTAGAAGAAAGAATGAGTGAGTTAAGGGCAATGATTGTTTTCACCAGGGATAGGTTGGGCACTACAAGAAGAATTATCCAGATATCAGATTAGGTGAAGCAAGTAACAGATAGTGCTGGATCAACTCAAGAGCCATCAAACGCAGGACAAAGTGAAAGGAAGGCTTCATATACTTGCATGAGTCTCACAAAGGACCCACAACTTGGATTTCAAGTCATTTTTTCAAGTCCAGCATTACTTTAAGTGAAATCTTATATGCACCTAACTATTAGGGAAACCTTATTTCTATTTCTGAGTTGGACAAGAAAGTAAGTCTTAAGTAAGGGGTTGTGTTTGTTGGGAAAAATAGTAAGGTTAATAGGAATGAGTTAAAAATCATGTGAATTGTGATAGATACGTTTATTCGATGTCAATGAAGTAGTAATTACTTGCTGGAGATATCTCTACTTTGATCACACTGCATTTTATGATATCTGAAAAGCCTTGCTCATGTTTGAATCATAAATCAAGTACAAAAAAACTGCGAGGTTTCTCAAATTATACATCTCATCATTATATGAAAATGATCTAATAGACTTCTTTCTGAAAAGTGCTTAAAGATCTCCCTCCTCTCTCTCCTTCCATTATCATATTCAATCTTCTTTTGTCCAATATTTGCTTATAGGATGGATGATCAAGGAGGGCCACTGAATGAGTAGAAAGGTTAAAATTCCACTCTCAGAAATTGAAGAACATCAGGTCTCTACAAAAATTTCTCCAATCCATACACCAAATTCTGCCAAAGAAAAAAGAAAGCAACAAAGAGGTTTTATTTCAACAAGGGCTGAAGAATGAATGGGTTAAAGGTATGAAATGTCCATGATTGTTACCTTCAGCCGCACGACCTTTCTAATGGCCAGGATTAGGCCTGGCATGAGACACCGCACATCTGTGATGTCATGTTTGAGAGAGTAAACCTGAGGCCAGCAGTGCTTGTATATCAGATCATTATGCTACTAACTGAATAGTTTCTAGATGAAGACAAATTAGTAAACTAAGAAAGCACACCTCTCCAGGGCCGGAGAAGTAGACGGTTGTGCTAGACGGAAGGCCTGGAAGGACCAAGCTATGGACCCGGATCCCATCATCACCCAGAACTTGACCTCTTGCCTTAGAGCACAAAAGATTTCAAAAAACAATGGATCTCCTGGGTTTTGTTGACATAAGCTTATTTAGATTGATTTAGTTGTGTTTCCCTTACCAAAATATCTGTTGAAATGTCTTCTCTGTTGTATATTTGGCCCAGGTTTGAGAGGTTGTTAGCAATTTGGATTGCATCTGGTGATGGAAAGTCCTGTTCACAAAAAATAATCAGTATCTTCAATAACTCCTACAAAGGTATCTCTCTCTCTTTCTCTCTCTCTAAATCTTGATTTAGATTGTTCATTCCATGGCAATAGATTACTGTTAGGAACCTCACATTAAGCTAATTTTGGATGTATCTTACAGTTGGAGTGGGCCTGGATTCAACAATCTCAACATTGTTGTAGTGGAAAGAAGCTGAAATTGCAGCTTGCTGGAGGAGTATAGATCCTATGGACAGAGTTGGGGCGACCAGGCAACCCTGAGACAGTAACCCCGTGCATCAAAGGAACTGGTACACAAAATCTTGCTTTGATGATTTTATCGAAACCCCACAAAGAAAAATGTAGGAAACAAAAATAAAGTAAACCATCTCACCCTGTGCTCACCATGCTGGCCTTTTCACAAAATGCAGATAATGCTGTTACTGTGTCTAGTTTGATTCGAGGCACATAAACCACACTGTTCATGCCAAATGCTGTTGCCTATTTAGCAAGAAGAAAATAAATATTATTTAGAACAGTCTACTAACACTAATTCCCTTTTCTTCCCTTCTCTTTCTGCAAAGATTCAGGAAGTTAAAAATGGACAATTTTGAGTGATAGAGAAGTTGAACCTGTTTCACATTTTCATAAACTGTAGAAGGATCAGTGAAATCAACCACCACCCCAGTGGCTTTTGACTGCTAGCATTCCAAAAACAGTTCATCAGTGAAGCATAAACACGACAAGGTAGAATCAATCACAACATGTTATATGTACAATTTGATTCCATTACTTTCTATCTTGATTGTCTTCCATTTGTTTCTACCTTGGTTCTATTCTTTTATACTTATGGTTTTGTTTATTTTTGGTCTTACGTATTTATACCCTCATCCAATAGTCTAGACTTTATCATACACTTCCAATGACCGAGATTGTAAATTCTATAGCATCAAATTGGTAGCCTAGCATTTTCATGCAGTACACTTTAATTTTGAGGGAGGGGGTGAATTGAAAGTTGAGCACATTACCTGAGATATGGAACCTAATACCATGGTTAGATCATTGATTATGGGCATTTCTAGAGCCTCTTCCATGCCACACACCTTTTCCAAAAAAAAATAGGATTAGAAAGAAAAAGGGCAAAAGCAAATAGAAGTGAAGAAGTGAGAGAGGAAAGAATAAGATACCATTCCAATGTCTTCACCCACAAGATGAGAATCCACAGCACCAGCCACCTCCATTCCTCTAGCTTTAGTGACTGCAACCACTGCTGCCCTTCCAATCTCCTTTGCTGCTCCATTTATAACCACCTCTTCCCCCATCAATTAAAAAGCTAGGCATCTTAGTTTTTACCCCCTTTAACTTCTCCCCATGAAAAACAAAACAAAGAATTCAAGCAATATACCTTGATGTTGCTCTGAGAGGGTTGCTGCATTGAGCAAGATACAAGCTGCTTGGTTTTGACATTTTTGATACTCCTATATGTTGTAGGATGGAATTGGGAGCTTAGGGCTGCTGCCATAGCTTTCAAAGCTCCACAGCTCTCTCTCTCTCTCTCTCTTGTAGGCCTCTGTAGTTCACTACCTTACCATTTTTTGGGATAAGGTTTCTGATCCCTTTTGATAGGTCTTGTTTGGAGGGAATTGTGTGATAATGACCCATACACATGCAGCCCTTCACTTTCCATGAAACCCAGTGCCTGCTGCTCCTTTGTATCTAAGGAAAAATGCCCAACACACTCACAACAATTAAACAAGTTTGGGTTTTTTAAATTGTGTTGAAAGTAAATAATTTTAAATTGAAATTATTCAAAATTTTGTTAATTAATCTATATTTACCATTCTACTAAAATTATCTTAAATTCCTTTTAATCTATTAATGTTCGTTTATTTGCAAAAAAAAAAAAAAAAAAAGTCAAAATCAGTAAATAAAATTATGAATTTTAATTAAATATTTTTATTACATTTTGAATAAAAAATTAAACTCTTCCCAAAATTTTAAATAAGAATTCATATAAAATATTTTTTTTATTTGAAAGTTCCATTTAGAAATCTCTTTAAAAAATTGGTTCAATAATTTTTTTTTCTTACCAGTTTATATACATTATTAAAATTATTAAAACCTTTTTTTTTTTCAAATTTTAAAATAAAATATTAAAGTGATAAATGTAATAAAAATTTAAAATAAAGTGAAAAATATTTTTTCTTTAATACATAAAATCGCTGAATTAAGTGAAACTATCAATGAATATATTTTTGGGAAAAATAGCCAAAATTCGACTTTTATATCTCTTCTTTTTTTTCTTTTTCTCTTTGGCACCTCCTCAATCCTATATTTTAGTAAGATTTTCCTGTATATTAAATGATTTTTTTAATTCTTGGGTTTTGAATATCGGAAATTGTGAAAATATGTTTTACCAAAATATTAGACCAAAATTCAAATAAAAAATATTGATGATATAAAAATTGATAAAAACTCATAAAAATATTAAAAAAAACTAGAAAAAATTATAAAACAAGTAATAATACATATAATTGGGAAAAGTGGGATATATATATATATATATATATATATATATATATATATATATATATATTATACTTTAATTTATCCAAATTAAATACATTATATTTTTCAGTATATCAATTTTTTTATTAAAATAACTTCAATATATTATTATTATTATCATTTTTGGAATTTTTCCCAATATATGTATTAAATTTTAAAAATTAAATCTTAAATAAAATATTCTATATAAACCTTAGAAATGATTTAATTTTTTATTTAAAATATAATAAAACTTGTTTTAATAAAATTAGTTTTTAATTTTTAAAATAAATAAATATAAATATATTAAAATAATTTAAAAAATATATATTTAAAATTTGATAATATTATCCTGATCATATTTATATCAATTGCAGTTATAAAATAATTTTGATATGTATATTTTTATTATTTTATTTATTTTTAAATATTTTATAAATTTTTAATGATTTTCGCATTTTTGATATTTTTATCAAAATATTCATTGATATTTCCGTTATTCTCATTCTTGCTTATAACCCGAACCATATTAAACCAATAAAGCTCAACATTTGCATGGCTATCATACCATATCTCATATATCTTCTTAATTCATTCTAAATTTTATTAATTATTTGGCAAGATGTCTTAAATAATATTGTAAAATTTCAAATTAAAAATACCCTAAAATTCGGGTCGGAGGTTTTCCTCTAGACCTGATTAAACCTAGTGATGCTTCTCCAGAAGTGGTATACAAATCCTGCGGCTCACGTTGACCCAAATGACAAGCCACGTGTACAATGCCCTTTAATTAAAGGCATCCTTAGACGCACAAGGGATCAGTACCCCACCATAAAGTGCCCTAAAAACCACCTCAATGCTACTCCCTCCCATTTCATTTCATTCCATTAAATTATAACACCATGATTTTCGTGGCGTCCAAACACGTCTGAGAAAGGTGTTCTACAATAATGATTGAAAAATAAGAACAGACCCAGATATTTAAACCACCCAATCACTGAGAGCCAAGTGTCACGCCTGTTTCGCCACATCAACTAGGCCCATATTTGCACTGAGAAATGTACCTCCGCAGTAGGGCTTAAACCAGTACGGACCATGAACCCCATATTGGGCCTGTGGGTGAGAATCAAGCAGTGGGCCCACCACAAGGTGGGCCATCTGAACAAACTTCCCCACATATACTTATATTAAAATAAATAAATAAATAAATTAAAAACATTAATTTATTGGTATAAAAAAGCATGTGAAATCTAATAATTTGATTTTAATAAAAAAATTTATTGACTTAAAAGGTCCATAGGTTGGTGACATGCTGACGTCGACACTAATCCTTTTGTATCATATGGGATCACCGATCACCTTTCAGCTGTTGGATTTTCATTTTCACACATTTGATCAAAGCTGTTGGATTTTCATTTTCAAAACAAATTTGGACAAACTAACGAAGAGACTCTCCACCACCCATGATAGAAGTCTCTTGGCAGAAAAGGAGTATACGCCAATCTTTCCTAATTCAACACTTTATCTTCTTTTTTGGGGGTTATTTTTCAATACTTAATATGATCATAGAATTTTCTACAACTTTCATAATCATGTGATTCATATGATCAATTTTGTCAATTTTGAGTCTCTTCGAACTTCTGTATTTGGAGTTTATAACAATTTCATCAATAGTATTTATAATCGACTTTTTGAAAAAAATAAGGGTCTGTTTGCTAACTGTTTTCGAAAAGAGTTCTGATATTTTGTAGAATAAAAGTCTGTTTCGAAACCATTTTTAATATTTTTAAAATAAAATTTATGTTTAGTGTTTTATTTTTAATTATTTTGCATGTTTGTATAATTATTTTTAAAACAATCCTTAAAAAATAAACAAGTGAAAACAATTAAAATATATTATCTAAAAATATTTTTTGATTGTCAAACGTGTGTTTTTTATTTTTTTTATTTTAAAAAATATAAAATTATTTTAAAAAACAATTATCAAACATGCTTTAAGAATCTCATCTTAAAAAAGTATAAAAAGGAGCGAAATCTCAAATAAAGGACATGAATAATGTTAGATATTTTTTCTTAAAATCATCATGAACTTAATCATTAATCGAGGTTGACTTAAACTATAGTCTTATTTTATAACCTTATTTTTGTGGATCAGAAAAACTACGAAACAACACTTTTATTATGAATATTTTTATAAAAACTTAAACACTCGTGGTCTCTAATTTTGTTTTTGCAAATTAATGATGTAGAAAAGATGATGGATAATATTTTTTTTTATATAAAAATAAGTATTTAAAAATAAATCAAATTAATTTTTTAAAGCTCACACCTCTAGATATATTAGTCTAAAAAATTGCTTTAAATGGTTTAAATTTCTATAAATTTTACTAAACTCTAAATCTTTTCAAACCCACTTTGAAAAGGACGTCAGCATCCACAAAATTGATATGAATAATGATGGCAATGATTTTTTGTCACATTAATCATGCCAGCTAATAAAATTATTTGAATTAATAGTCTAAATTTTGGCATATTCGGAAAGAAGTCATAAGAACCTTAAAGACTTGAATAATTGGTGTATCAATTAGACTTTCGTTCTTTGCATTGAGGTTGGTTTGACAAAGTCCACTCCCCAAAAATCAAAAGTCCTCCCACTCAAGGGCTCTGATCCTCCCTCACGTAAATACTACGTGATCACCAAAATTGTAGGGTAAGAGAGAAGCCACGTGCCCCAATAAATGCCAAATGTCGCCTCAACACCATACCCACCAACCTACTGCGGCTGTAAAGTTACCATTGGTTGCATGGATTTTGCGTCCTACTTCACCTACATTGCTGTTGTCTTTTCCAATTAAATAACGTCCATTTCAATTTTTTTGTTTCCATCCTCAAATTCAACATAGAAAGGGAAAGTAAGGAAAAAGACAGAATTAATAATTTTTATTTTTATTAAAAAAAATATTACCAATATCTTTCTTTTCTTGATCTTTTAAGCAAAATGCTATCTTAGTGAATTTGTATGCAATCAGTCATTTTAATTTGTGGATGTATAAAATAAATTAAGGTAAGGTATAATATTCTTAGGGAATGAAATTTGGATATAAAATCATAAAACTTAATTAAGATATAATAATACAAATAGATGAGTTAGAGTTGGGTCGGTGCTTAAGTCTGCTTAGTATAACTTGATCCAATCAAATAAAATATCACGATAATAGTTTTTGGGAGTTGGAACCGTCAAAAACTGTTTTTTTATTTATTTTTTATTTGGTAAAGGAAAGATTCAAAGAACTTAAGAAGGAAAGTTCTCTAATAAAAAAGATAAAAAACTTTTGTGTTGTGAAACGTGATTCTTGATTTTAGTGGGTTCCATTCAAAAAGATAATTCGAAGTCTTCCTATAAGATGAGATTTGAACGTAAAGCCATGAGATCAGATAGGTTTGTGATATTACCTCGTTAACAGTATTTTTATATAATTATCGAAAACTATCTTTTTGATATGACATGTCTTATTACAGTAATACATTATAAAATAATATTCGATCAAGATAAATTATTATTTTAAGGGAGTTTTTGATTTATTAATAAATAAATAATTTCTAATTTAGTGATAGAAATAATTATTAATATCGAAAAAAAGTACTCTATTTCTATTATAATATTTATACATGAAAAATATTTAGTCTATATAGTATATGCATAGTAAAAAAATTAAGTGACATTATTAAATTAGTCCATATAGTATAAGCAAAATTATTAATTTATTGAATATTTATTTATTTTACGATATTAGTATTTCTTCGGGGTTTATAGAAATAGAATATTTTAACGTTAAAATTACAAAATTGCAAAATTACAAAATTACAATTAACAACATTATGGAACTATTGAAGGAAATAGTGGTTGTGGATGGTTGGAAAAAATAAGGTTCACACATTCCTGCATTTCATTGTCACATGTTTAAGAAGGGCAGCTTAGCATAAGACCCACAGAAATGTCATCAAACCATGGGTGATGAAACCGTCCTTGAAATTGCCCTTTTGCCCAATACTAGATGGTCGGTCCCTTGTCCCCAATCAAAAAGCTGGTACCCAAAACCCTAGATTTAGAAATTCAAAATTAATTTCAATTATATAAATATATATATATATATATAATACCTGGTTTTGAGTCTTTGAGTCTTTGACAATTCTCTCTCAACGACCATCCTCTCTTTAATTAAACCCCAAATTAAAGTAGGTTGCACCGTCTACATCCACCTACGTATGCACACAATACCGCCTCTCCTTCTACGCCACGTGTCACGGCCCCACACGTGTACATCACGCGTGCCACAGGGTGGGAAGTGTCGGTGGTATGAGAAATAAGACCGCCAAGGGGGAATTGATTGATTCTCCCGATGTCCGCCACGTGTGAGCTCAGCGAGCGTGACGTCAGCGACTCTTTTTAAAGAATTTTTTTTTTTTTTTCTTTTTGGGGACAAATTTGGTTGGGGTACTTTTGTGTGGTAAAAGCTGACTTGGGAAGCTGTCAAAGATGAGAGAGGGGGCCTGAAGAAAAGTAAATTACAAGAATACCACTATATGCGTATTCTGACTTTTGTGAAGACTTGCACGCAAAGATAGATCGTAGGTGAGGGGTTTCGGGTTCGGGTTGAAATCGGATCCTCCGGAAAAGATACGAGCCACTAATAGGTGGACCCGGGTCTTGATGTGGACTCTTCACACCACAAAAATTGGGACAACAGAACTTCTTACACCATATTTAATGCTGAACGTGCATTCATATTCTTAAAAAACACACGCCACACACACAGAGGTAAGTCTCACCAATTTTGTCTTTCTTTTTTTTAAATTAATTTATTTATTTTTTAAATTAGTAGCATATTGTATAATTAATTCAATTTTGATAATCATGATTTAACCAATTTTCTGGTTCTATATACTTTTTTTTTGGGTCAAAAGGCTAGCATTATTGTTATTATTATTATTTTTATTTGATGTGGACCACGAGACTCGTGGGTACACAATCTTATAATATAAATTAATTTCTTTAGTAATTTCCAAGAGAATGTGAATAGAAGAGTTAGAGGGATGTTTTCTCCATTAATAAATCTAAAAATTAGTTGAGGGATGCAATTTGAAGCTTTAATTATTGACAAATCGAGATTCTTAATTATCTATTTTTATATTAGAAAATAGGAGTTTGGTATACAAAGTAATATGATACAAATGAAAATGAGAAAATAAATGTCATATTGCGAAATCTAAATCAATTTTGTTACGCTTCTCTTGGGATGTCGGGAATTGAACTGTCTAATCATTTTATGGAGTTGAAAGAATAGCGCACTTAATTTTTTTTTTTTTTTTAATGAGATGAATGATGAGTTACCTTCGTTATATTTAACCCTTATATGTTTTAGGATTTTGTTTTTAAGAAAGTGTGAACATAATTCAGAGATGTTTTTGAGAGTTTAATCATTGTATTTTTCTTATTTTTTTAATTGATAAATTATTGAGTATCGGTCTATTCAATGGATGGAAAGATCGTATTGATTATTGTATCACATTAAAAATCTCATTTGTTTTTTTTTTTAATTTTTGTTATCACTTTAATTAGGTAATTAAAATATAACAATGAATAGGACTATTCCAATATTGTCTTAAAAAATGTTTCTTAAAAAAATATGAAAATTTAATAATATACCAGATGAATAAGAACAAAATACCAATTTTAGTATGTTATTTTTTGTTCACTTTCATGGGAAGATGACGGTATTGGCCAATTAAGGTAGAAGTGATGTCAGAAGAGAAAGATATCATTGAAATATGAATAATGTCACTTTTTAACAAAGTACAAATTTCTGTGTTTGGTAAAAAATTAAGATATGATTAAACCACATCATTTATAGGGTCAAATTATCTTTCAAGTTTAATGAACATTTATAATTTTAAGACATATTTAAAGGTTTAAAAGTTTATATGTATATGTATATGGTATTTGAACTTTTTTTTTTAATCGATATCATGAAATCGATTTTTTTTTTCTTGAAACTTCAATAATTTTTAATTATTTAAAAAATATTAATGAGACTATAAATCTATTTGAGAATAATTTTAGAAAATATTTATAATATTTTTTAAAATTTAAATGATAAAATTTTTTAAATATTAAAAATAGTTCTTAAAGAATAATGCTGTATGTTTATTTGGAAAGCATCGAACCTGACAGGAGGTGGCTACAGATTTCCAAGAACGCTCCCGGTTAAGCTTTTTCACCCACCTTTTACCCGCGGTAAAGACAGTAAAATAAAAAAAAAACAAAAACCATGATTAGAAAAGCAAAACCCCTAACACGTGCGACCCAACAACTAAAGCTAAGGATAGTTTTAACTTTTAAGAAAGCTTAGCCGGCGATTCCATACTAGCGGGAAATAATTAGCCACGTGGCAAAGTTAGGGTGCTCACATATCCAAGTAAACCTCCGATAATTAACACTAAGACAATGATTGGATCAGATTCAAAAAGCCTAAAATACCCCTCGGAGGGTCCACGTGTCAGAAGCTTAAAGCGAAACATGTAACTTTTTTACTTACGTCAAAGAATACTAGAACAGTGCTCAAGTTTGGTTCAAGCCCAAAGTTTCCTCTTCCGTTTCTTTTATCTTTAAACAGAAGCTTTGGCGGCTTTCGTAGTTTCCAATTATTTTCCACAAATTAAAAAAAACAGAAATAAGACAGTATTTTATTTAATTGCTTATATATATATATATATATATATATGTATGTATATATATATAAATAAGAGGCTGCTCAGGTCACAACATAGTTAGCTGGCCATTCGTTTTGATTTCAATTTTTTATTTTCTCTCGGTTTCTCACCTTCTTCGAGTTTTCCAGAAGACCGAGAAGGAGAGAGGGAAAAAAAAAAACAGGAGGAAAAGAAAAAGAAATGGAGCATTGAGTTTTGAAATTCCTTTCCTCGTTTATGCGTCGCTCGCATTGATTTTTCCGTGGGTTTCTCGGGAAAATCTAGGGGAAAGAGTTGTTGGATTAGATTTTCTTTTCCCTTTTCCGGGAGGAGGGACTTTTGTTGGTGTGAAGTCTGCGTGCATTTGGGTTGAATAGATCTGAGGATTTTCCGGCTGCTGGAGGTGCGGCCCGGCGATCTCTTTGCGGTTCTGGTGGGAAGATTGATGAGTTCGATTTCCTGGAAAGTACAGAAGAGCGTAGAGATTTTTTTCTGACACGGTTGACACGGTTTCTTTCTGTCAACGCGTGGCCGATGGAATTGGGCTCGTGTAATGCAAAGGAGAAAGGCTTCTCCAATCGGGTTTGAGTGTCTTCGTTTGAAACAGTATCGCAAGGGCATCACTGTTGTCAGAGATCTGAAGTCAATTTTTGATTCAACATTCCCGTACATTTTTGCAGCAGCAGAAGGAGAATATAGAGTAAGAAAGTGAAGATGATGCGGGTGAAGAATAAACCGACAGGGCTGTCATCGATCAATGGTGGCTCAGCCGGCGATGGTGGCGAGTCAGGCCCAGTGGAATGGGAGCTGAGACCAGGAGGAATGCTGGTACAGAGACGAGACCCGAATTCTGATCGGAGCTCCGTTCCCGCTCCCACCATTAGAGTTAGGGTTAAATTCGGCTCCATCTATCACGAAATCTATATCAGTTCTCAAGCCACCTTCGGTAATTCTTTGGGATTTTTATTTTTAATTTCATTAGTTGTTCGGGAATGGTTGGATTAGAATTGGTAAAGAAATTTTCTTTTCTTTTCTTTTCTTTTCTTGTCTTTTCTTTTCTTTTTTAACGAATTTTCAAAAGTCTTCTCCTGTAGTTTGTGTTTGTTATGAGAATGATCTTATATGGAAGTGGTGGAAAAATAGAATAAATGATGGAGAATTGATGGTGGTTGAATTGCAGGGGAGTTGAAGAAGATGTTGTCAGGGCCAACAGGGCTTCACCACCAAGACCAGAAGCTGTTGTTCAAGGACAAGGAGAGGGACTCCAATGCCTATCTTGACATGGCCGGTGTCAAGGACAGATCGAAAATTCTGTTGGTTGAGGACCCTATTAGCCAGGAGAAGCGATATCTCGAGATGCGAAGAAATGCTAAGATGGAAAAGGCCTCAAAGTCGATCTCCGAAATCAGTTTGGAGGTTGACAGGCTCGCTGGCCAGGTACTAGTTCAGAAATTTGGTGATTTTTTTGGATGATGATGAAATTTCCCTTTTTGTATGGTATTGACTTGATCCTTAATTGGAACTGTAATTTGATAGGTATCAGCTCTTGAATCGGTTATTTCCAAAGGTGGTAAAGTTGCAGAAAAAGTGATGTTGAATCTCACCGAGTTGTTGATGAATCAGCTGATTAATTTGGACAGTATAATCGCGGATGGAGACGTTAAATTGCAGAGGAAAATGCAGGTAAATTTAATCTAAATGGGAAAGAAATTCAGCGGTCTAATTTTAGATTTCTTGATGATCAAAACTTGTCTTCTTGTTGAAGGTGAGAAGAGTGCAGAAGTATGTCGAAACTCTAGATATGTTGAAGATAAAGAACTCGACCTCTGACAGCGATGGAGATCAAATGCCAATGCAGCATCAGCAGAAGCGACAGTCTAACGGGCAAAGACCACCAGCAGCAGCGCCACCACTAATTCAACAGCTGCAGCAACCAAGGCATTCAGTAGCCCACCTGCCAATACAAATGCATCAGCAGCCGCCACAGCCATCAAGGCATTCAACATCAGGGCCTGTTGTTGTGACCACAAAATGGGAGACTTTCGATTCTGCCTCAGCCCCACCACTAGTGTCGGCGCCCCCCACATCCGCGACCACTGCAGCCAACATCAATCCAGTTCATCCTAAACTCAATTGGGAATTCTTCGATTGAATGAGTATAAAAACTAGTTTTTATCTGTCTTTGTGTTGTGTGGATGTGTGGTTTTGGGTTTGCCTGTAGTTGGTTTGGTGTCTACTCTCCATTCTCCATTCTCCATTCTTTTCTGTACTTAGATTTTGTTAGCACCCACCTTGAATTTGTCCATTCAGTTGATCAGAAATAAATGGGGTTACATCTTACATCTTACAATTTGTTAGTCATATAAATATCCATATGTAGATGTGTTGTTACATGAGAATTAGGGTTTAAGACTTCAGCAATCCCCATTAAGAAGGATGGTGTTGTTTTTCTTTATAGGCTTCTAGGTCAATCCCACTTTTGGGCGGTTCTGTGTTTATATCAAAGCAGTAGTGGTTGATGAAAAAATAATTGACCTTTATACCTTGCTTCCTGTAAGGCCTACAAAGTGACAAAAAGAGGAATAATGAAGAGGGAATTTTTGGTAATCAAATAACTAAACCCACCCAAATGATAAGAAAGACAATTCAAGATGGCCGATCAGGGGTGGAGTGGAGGAAATGATGTCGGTGGATTAGTTTGAGTAATTTTAAAAAGGAAGTGTGTTTTGAGTACAACCACTTTTACCTATTTAGAAACCCATCTCCTTTCCGCCTTCCTACTGGGGTTGGACCATTTATGGTTAGCTATAAATAGGAATCAGGCAGGGCCACCATTGAGGAGATGGAGTAAACTGGAGGTTATTCAGTTTGCCATGTTACCTTCAGGTGCCTTTGCCATTTCAGAAGGGCCGAAGGGCCGATGACCATGATGATTATGATGATGATAATGATTTGGTGCTCCGGGAAGTGAGCATATCAATCTGAGCCCTGCCTCAGTTCCATTATTGGTTAGCCCCGGCATGCCCTGCTGCTTTCTACCTAACCCATCATCACTAGCTGTTTTCTGTGACAAAAAATAGGAAATGTTTTCAAAAAAACAGTTTTTATAATGATTTTGTATACATTTCAACATATATTTTTTTTGTGTTTTCAAATACTTTTCAAAAATAACTGTTCTTGACATCTATTCTAAAAAACATGTTTTCAAAAACAAAAAACCGAACAAGTTTGAACATAGCTATATTGTCTTCAAAAATCAAAAAACTGTTTCTGAATGCCCAAGATTACCTGCAAACTGAGATGAAGATTTGAATCATAGAAGGGCTGTGGCTTGAACATTGTCGGCAATCAAAAGAGTATCATAATATGGAAACCATCTCTCCCTTTATTGCCAACACCCAAACAACAAAAAGAAGGTCATAGACGTCAATAATCTGATGGAAATGATGACAGAAAGTTCTCAAAAAGAATCAGCGATCACAATCAGGACAAACAATTCAGGGAAAAAGACCAATAATTGAGCATACCATTTATCATAACAACTGGATCAAAACCATCCTAAAACACAATCCAAGGGATAATTGTCCCAACTTTTTAATCAGAAGATGCTGAAATGCCCACATTTGATTCATAGTTGTTATGATTTTGCCTTGATATGATGTGGCAATAGGAACCCTAATCTCACTTTATATCAGGATTTCTAAAGAAGAAGAACCAAGCCAATTAATCATAGAAGAATCATTAGTTGAGGAGGATGAAGCATTCCAGGAAAGTCCAAAGAAAACAGACATGAAAGAAAAAAGGGTGTGCACTTGGAGATCAACTTGAAAAGGAAGCTTTTAACTATACATCAGGTTATTAATTTTACTCAAGCTTTTTTGTAAACTTTTAAGCTCTTATTATAGTGGTAACTTGAAGGTGCACCATAGAAATGGGAGTTTAATGGACAGACATTTGGGACAAGTGAAAAGCAGGTGTCAAATCCTCTTTAAAACAATCCCACTATCAAAAGTGGGGAAAAATAATTCAAGTAACCTTACTTTTGGCTTCGTTTCTATTGAGCGGGATGTGATCCTGAGCCATTATGATTTTTTTTTATTATTATTAAATATTTGGATGTTTTTTTAGGGCAGGGAATCGCGTGTTTGTTTTATGTGGGGTTTTGGCTATAGGTATGTGCGGAATGAGTACGATGAGTCATGGCTTGTTGCGCACTTTGGGAGGATTCGTCATCTTCCGGACATGGCTTTAAATCTTGTGGGCATGACTGGCCAAAGCCATGTGCCCGCGGCGGACAAATGCAGTAGAGTTGGTGCCGCATTGCCCAATTTGGCAAAACAGTGCCTTTGGACTAGTTATGTGTCATAAACCTAAAATTTACCCTAAAATTTTTTGTATTGTGTGGCACGTAGAAGCTTTCTGAATCGGCTTTTTTCAACCCCCATGAGATGCATAATGTAAAAGCATATGAAATATACAATTTATGGGCAAAACCCCTAAATTGTATTAACTCACGACAAAAGCCTTCAGTAAACAAGACTCATAATTTTTTTCTACACTATATATAAGCATCAAGGGCATTACCTACATTTTATGAATGAGCTCATTAGCCCATTAACCCAGACATTAACGTAATGGTTCATCTCAAAGCTTCAACCATTGCCCTTTTTCTTGCTGAAACTTATGCCATCTGTATCATATTCAACAACATGCTCTTTTGGTCATGTGACCTTTCTAAGCTTTGTAGTTCCATTATATGCCATCCAAACATTTTTGTAGAGATTTGCTTGGCTCTGCCCATGTCAGATGCTTTGTAACATCCTATGCCAAGAATCATATCTTTGATGCGTTCACAATCCCTTAATTAAGCTTTTTCCAGTGTTAAGATGCCTCAACGTTTTAAGTCTCCAAGTGTCATCCTTAATTAAGCTTTCTCCAATGCCAAGTGTTGCAACATGTTGAGCTTATATGTGCCACTCAACCATTGATGTAGGTATAAGTGACTCCATGTGAGTGTTATGCCCTTTGTTGGTTCACATGCTGTAATATTTTTGTTGTGTGCTAAGCTCTATTTTTAACCTATATACATTTGTTTTCTTGTTCCCTCATACATGCCAACTTTGCTGATTCCTTCCTTCCATAGTTTGCAACCTAAGGTGCAGACTTTAGTAAAATGAGACATATCCTAATTTACATATATAATTTTATATAATATAGTTAAATTTAGTATCAAATTATTTGCCCTAAGCACATATATCATCAAATATAATTCAAAACTTCAATCCAATCAATGAAAAAATTAACAAAAAAACAAAAACAAAAAGTACCAAGCATATAAACTAAGCATCATGATTGTTGATCCATATCTAAACCCTAAGTTTCCAAATAAAGCATGAAATTGTCGACATGAAAATATATATCCACAGTCCAAAATTCAAAAATTGCATTAAAAACATTTGATTAACAATTTTGTCCATAATAACCAATCATCACTCATACTCAAAATTCACAAAATCATCATCTCATTTCCTTCATCATATTTTTAGTCTTCCCCATTTTCTTCCTTTATTGAGTCAACTACTTCTTCATTTTCATTTATTAATAAAAGAGTAGGCATAGTCTTAGAGATATTGAAGCCATTCTCCTCAACATTGGTATTATGCTTGAGCTTGTTCTAGCTTTGGCATCAAACTTACCTTCCTCACCTCTTGTAGCTCTAACAAGTCAACCCATGTTAAATCATCGTCATCAAATATAAAATCATCTTGTACACCTTCATAAGGATTTTCTTCTTCCTTTCTTCTAATCAACCATTTATTGTTATCATCTATATCTTTACAAGAGATCGGGCCAATTGCGTCATGTTGATTGTATCTTGTCTTCAAGGTTCGGTTATACTTAATGTACGACAAATCATTCAAGCATTGGTGAGTTAACCTATTGTTCCTTACTATGAATTTGAAAAAAATTTATAAGCACATAAATATATTTGAAAGTTCTAAATAATGTTCAAGGCTACATTACTTATAATTATTTTAGTCGCTTACATTTTCAAAGATACTCTAATTTCTTTCATAACCTAATGCACTCATGTTAGGTTAAGGACTTTCTTTGCAAACCTTTGCAAATTTGAAGTTGAAGCTCCATATGTAGCCCACCATTCAACTAAAATATAAATATTAATAATTTAGTGAAACGATTCATCTATTTTAGCAAAAATACAATATAATCATTTAAATAGAAAAAAAAAACCTAAGGAACTAACCTAGTAGTCTAGTCTTTTGCTAAAGTCTTTAGTGCTTTTGATCTACGGATGAAATCCTAAGGTGACCATATATTATTTATAGATTGAGTCATTGTTGATGAAGGCCAGTAGTAGTAAGTATTCTCAATAGAGGCACAATGATATCTTATGGGATTGAAACATTGTGTTATGTTGAATGATCTTAAGGACATATGATTATGAAATTTATGGCTATAATGATTCATTAAATAGAATTTGACATATACTCTTTGTGAGCTAAAGCGTATTAGTTGATAAAATAATAAGAGAATTTTTAACTCAAGGATTAAGGAGATAATCTTGAGAGGTTGACAACACATACCTTGTTAGATTATGAACATTAACTAATTCATGAGGAGTTTGCATACAGTGGAACCCAAGTACTTATATCCTGTTGTGATATACATAGAATACTAAAGTTAACTCTCTATGGTGGGATGTTGAGTTCACTTTATAATTAGATTTTGAGGGAGTTGGTATTTTTCTATAGGTTTTAATGGTTCTCGTTTGAAATTATATTCCTTGATAGCATGGTTTATAAGAGTTCATTAAGTTCTTAGTTCACTTGAGTCCATAAGGATGTTTTGGTAAATACACAAAATTACATAGGAGCTTGTTAATGGTTTCTCAAGACTGGGCTATTTGCTTGATTAAAGGCAATTGGGTCAATCAATCAATTAGGAAACATGTGGGTTAGTTTAACTGACCAAAGCTTGGGGTAAGCTCAAGTCACTTAAGCCCACAAAAAGCCTATGAATACCCATATTTAAGGTTAGAGCTTCAGTCTTTTAACAATCTTCTTATTCACTTAGAGAGAAGAGAGAGAGCTTTAGCCATCAACCTTTTAGAGGATTTGATTAGAACCACAAATTGTGCTTTAATGGCATAATTAGAGAGCAATTTATGTGATAAAAATGCTTAACTCAAAATTGTTGTTAAAACCATAGCCATGAGTCTAACATACATGTTAAGCTAAAATTCTAGGTTTAAGAAATGAAAAGGATGCAAGTGATAAGAACCTTTTTCATCCATGATGATGAAGGAACTTAATGTGCATACAAGGAGCTCCAAGGGTTCTTAAGCACGATCAAAGGTGCAACAAATACAAATGGAGCAATGCAGAGCATGAGAGGTGAGAAGTACATATTATAAAGAGATATGGAGAGAAAACAAACACAAGAAAAAAGATTGGAGGTCATAACTCAACATGAGAATTGAAATTCAAACCTAGTAACAACACATATCTTGACTTTGACATAATTTTTGAAGGACTTCTTGAGTTTGATTTTAAGCAAATCATATATCATATCGAAGATCGGAAAGTAAGAAGTCCAAGACTTCAAACAATATGCAAATTGGAGCTGAAACGAAGAAGTTGTGATCATTTGAAGATAACTGGATAGAATTGAAGAGTCATTTAAAAAATTTAACTTATGATTTTGAAGTCACACATTGTTACTTCGGAATTTTACCTTTTCCACCTCATAAATTATGTTTTAGGTACTCCATCTACCATTGGTGGGCCCTACATGATTGGAAATCAAGATTTTATATTTGTTAGTCATTTTTAGATAATTATTTAGGAAATAAATGGTGAATAAGAACATATCATGTGTAGGTTTTTTGCTAAAGCGAGAAAAAAACTCAATTTTTAGGTTTTCAAGGGGTTCTAGATTTTTTGTTTAGAAGAAAGATGGAGTCTAGATCTTGGTTTTTTTTTACTCCATTATTATTAATTAATATATATATTTTTTTATTTCTTTAACATTCAAGAATGGTTCTTTATCTTTCTTTAATGGATTGTGCATGTGACAACACATCCATAAGAGGCTAAAGATATTTGTTGAGGTAAAAGCATGAGAACCTAGGGTTAAGGCTTGTAGGAAAAGAATGAGAAATTGAACTCAATAATGGAATGAATGATTGATCAAAGACATAATTCATGAGAATAGAGATACCTCCCAATATTAGGTTGAATTAAGAAATGATATAATTGTCCATTTCTTGATTGTAAGGATTCTTGGTAATTCTTGATTTCTAGTTATAAGAGGTTTAACTATTGTTATCTTCCATAAGACAAATTCATATAGAGTGATAAAGACATACAAATCCTAGTCCCAAACCAAGATTTCAACCCCATTCATCTGATAGATAATTTAAAATAGATAAAATGTTACACATAAGAAGATGGATGCAACTCTAAGTTATTTAGGTTGATTTCGTTTAGCCTACTTTTTGAATATCACCAAATTTATACAAATAAATACCTTTGTTCTCCTAAAGCCTTAAGCCCGAAGTTGGATTGTGGAAACCTCATTCTTGAACATTTGAATAAAAAATCAATAGAATCTTGCATTTTTAATTTAGATCTATTTAGCAAACTCAATTTTATTCAAATAGATTTTTCAACATTTTCAATTTAAAAAATTTGATCAAAGTAATACTTTAGATCTAGTTTGAAAAATTCTATAGGCTAATCTTTGAGAACAATACCCAAAGTACTATAAAAACCATAGTGACTATTTCTCTAGTTTTTCTTAACCAGAGTCACTACATACAAGGCTTAACATTTTGGACAACAGAGAATAGCAGCCAAGATTCCATTCCTCTAGTGTTGGGATTCAAGGAGAGAGTCATTACAATGGAAAATCAATGGGTTCACGAGATCTACAATGACTAGATCTGATGCAGGAACAACCATATCTTAGATTTGACACTAATACCTAGATTCCAAATTGTTTTTTATGTTTATTGCTTTTGTTGCTAGGATCTAGAGCCTTAAGAAGTTATGTATACACCCTAACTAGTCCTGGAGAGGGAATAAAATGTAGTTGACTTTCTATGGTTGAATGTTAAATCAATTTCAAAATTGGATTTTAAGGGAGCTAGTGGTTCCCATTTGAGCTTATATTCCTAAGGAATACATTACTTGAAGGGATAATTAGGTTTTTTATTCACACATATGCATAGGGTGTTTTGGTAAATATGCAAAGTTGCACAAAAAGTTATATATGTTTTTTTTTTTTTTTTTGAAACTCAATAAGCTTAATTAATTAATCAGGACCTAAGTGGACCGAAGTAAATGACCTAAGCACAATATGACTTAAGGTAACATATAAGCCTATATAAATTCCTTATGGGATTAGGGGTTTGTAGTCTTGCCATTCACTTTTTTTATATAGAAGAGTCATAGCCACAAATTCTTTGGGAGGATTCCACCATCCTTAAGTGCCTAAATCTAGAAAAGAGAGCTATCGAGTGGAAGAGTTGTTAGTCTATGAGATTCACATCGATTGGATTTGATTTAGGAGCATTTAGGTCATAGGTAAAACACCATTTCTCTAAACCTAAGCTTTTAATATCCATTATGCTTTTACTTGTTAGATTTAGAAAACTCCTACAGTAGTTTTTGTATGTACCTTAACCTAGGAATTAAGATATCTAGGTTTTCCCAACAATTGATATCAAAACCCTAAGTTAAGAAAAAACATGTTAGAACCTTTCTAGGGTGTGCTCGCTTGTTTTTGCAAGGTTTATTTTCATCTTATGCCCCAAAGGATGTTTGTATGAATGTTCAATATGATGAATGTGGTTGTGAATGTTTGTCTTTCAATTCTCTAGATTAGATCGTACACTCCACAAGGAGTATAAGATTTTAATTGTAGTTTTAAAAATCCAGTTTTTAATTCTTACAGGTTGTAAGCATAGGATTTTACTTCGTTGTAAAAATCATATTTTTAATCCATCTTTGTAACCTAAGAGAAGCAAAATTGCAAAGGTGAGTTTTTCAGTGAAAAAAATGGTCAAAAAAAGGAGAAAACGACTCATCGAATGTAACATCATTTTCTAAGGGAACTAAAAATTTCTCACCATTTAAAAAAAAAAAAAAAAAAAATTCCATTCATGAATTCTCTTCATTTAGAGGATCTTAAATCCCTTCACTCCAAAGAGGGTGTTGTCTAATGCATGAAAAGCATGTGATGATGTTGGAGTAGGTTTCCTCATTTTTCTCACTTGGAAATTTATGACTTCATTTTTTAGTTCTTCATCATCAATTCATAAATTAGTAATTATAAATTACTAATTAGTAATTATAAATTACTAATTATATTTTATATTTGCGTTGTGTGAAATTTTAGCTCTTCTTTTATTGCAAAATTTTCTAATCCGCAAAATCTCAGAAGGACACTTCTTTTATTCGCCTCCACTTTCATGCAAACCAAACACTGATACAATGGGCCCAAGCAAAAATCAGTTGGTGGCCCAATTGGGGGTCCAGCAAAGAGATCCTCCTCATTATTGGGCCCATCACTCCTAGTCTGCCTCGTTCATTCTTGGCATGGTGGCCCGTTCCCCCCACAAAAACTCTTTTTTGGTCCAATGGGACCAAACTTTTTTCCAAATTTAAGTTAATTACCAATCGATAAAAGAATATTTTTAATTAATTTAAATTATGATAAATCTTCTACAAACGGCACAAATTCTCTTCCATTCAAATAAAGAAATTTTATTTTGATAATTAAAATATAATTTTAAAATAAATAAATAATGAATTTCTTAATTAAATAAATAATTTTTAATTCTAGAATATGGTCTTCTAAATTTCTTTAAATGTTCAATTCAACGAATGAATAATATTTTAAGAGGCCCAAGAACCATCCACATACGATGTTATCAATCTATATGAACGAGGAGACCCAAGCTCGAGACCATTCAAGAATGCAGGGATTTGGGCCACTAATGGACTCTAACTTGGGCTTAGGGCTAGTATGGCCCACAGCAGTGTCTTTACAATTTTATAGGAAATTAATAATGGCCCTCATAACGAAAACTACCCAGTGTGGATCATGAAGTGTGGACTGATGATGGGCCAGCCCAAAAGGTGTTAATGGGCTTAGGGGTGACATGGGAGACTTTTGATTCAGTTTCTATTCATTTTTCTTTTCATTTGGCCTTTTTCTTCAATGAAACCCCAGATGGGCCTAAAAGAAAATGTGAATGTGGGCATTGATGAAACTAGCAAGTCCTTGAAACTCAAAGGAATCCATAAGGGTTTGGCTACAATTTCAACCCGGTCACATCACGTGTGGTGGATTTTAGGTCTCGTTACTGAGTAGTACCTTTTGCTTTATACCTATATTCCATTCATCTGCAACTCAATATATTCTTTATATGTAGCTTCATTCATTGTACCTTAATCTCATTATTTATATTTTTATTTAATAATTTAATTTTTTTTATAAACTTTCCACAATAAAAATGGAGAGTTCGATGAATACCTCTTTCGTGGTTTAGTTTTTCCTAATTCATAGACATACTTCTTAGTTGAAAAAAAAAAAAAAGAAGGAAAAAAGTGGAATATGAAGTGTTTTTAATATAAAAAGTGTTTTTGAAAAGTCTGTTTTAAATGTTTCTAATATTTTTAATATTTAAAATTTTTTATCATTCAAGTGTTAAAAATGGTAAAAATGTTATCTAAAATTATTGTCAAACACATTTTTAGTAAAATTTAGGAAACACTTTTAAAAATTTGAAAAACCACTTATGATGTTTTATGGAAAAACACTTGATAGTTGATTGATTATCTTAAAAACATTTCATGAGAAAAATACTTCAACTAAAAACACTTTTAGTTAGTGATTTTAGATCTTTTTACTTATTAGTACATAGTTGTTTCTAGTTTTTTAATGTTTGAAAGATAAAATTTTTGAAGTGTATGGTAGAAATATTTCTTAAAATCACTACCAAATGCACTTTATAGTTTGATAGTAATTCTAGAAAATATTTTTAATTTAAAAAGTGTTTTTTTAAAAAATTAAAATCTATTTGGTAGTGATTTTAAAAAGCACTTTTAATATTTCTAATACTTAATTTTTTTTTTTTTTATTTAAGTGTTAGAAATGCTAAAAACGATTTCTAAAATTACTCCAAAATGATAAATTTTAGAAAACACTTTTAAAAATCTGATAAATCATTTATAACGTTTTTCCAAGAAACACGTAATAGATGATTCTTTTAAAAACAGTTTCGAAGAAAATACTTCCATGAAAAACAGTTTGAGTTGAAAGGGTGCTAAACACACTCATAGTCGCCTTTTCAGCAACTTTTTGTTTTTCATAACATGATAACATGCTTATCCATCAATCAGTTTCCTAAATCCCCAAGGGGAAGTTATCCACCGACCTTCTCAAATGTTCTTGACAGTGAATGGAGTCTTTTAGTGATGTCCAAGACTCCAAATTCCTATACCGTAAACAACCTTAACGAGCGAAAACTGAAAAGCATCATTCTGGTTTAGCCACATATATGATTCCACATGGGGTTCCTTTTAATTCTTTTCCCCACTTGATATTCTGGTGTTGAAGATCACCACATCCACCTCGTGAATGAAGAGCTTTTGTAGTTTACGATAAGATCATATCAAATCACATATCATATCCCAATCACTGCTTCTCGAGGCTCCACGGACGGTGCCAACTCCTTTTCTGTGTTCCGGAAACTTTGATTCTTCTGGGCCTTCCCTCAATGTCTTGCCCCTCATTTTCCTTTTTCTTTATCGACTCACTATTTTCTGGTCTAAAGTCTGCTTGATGAATAAGAGATTTAGTCAAGGACTTGTCTCTCCATTTATTCTTTTTTTATCCTAAAACATCATGATGTGCTTCCATGTTGTGTGTCTATGCTATCTACTTCAACACTTGACACAATATCTCAAGGAAAATCTTCGATCAACTTTAGATTCATCAGAATATTCTCAAGGATTTTTTTTTTTTACAATTGTCAAAGCCTCATTTCATTTATCATCTAGCCGTTTATGCTTTTGATTTGATTGATATTTTGAAATAATTAAAATTGTTATATAATTTAAGTTATGTTTGATTAGTAAAATATGTGGTAATTAAAAAAAAAAAGATTTAAAATTAATAAATTATTTTTATATAATATTAATTATATTTAATTTTTTCACATAATTTCTATAATAAAACCAAATATGAATATGAACAACTCAAATCACTTAATTATATAGTGTTTGTTTTTTTACTTAATTTTAAAAAGAAACTTAATGCTTAACGGTGTTAAATATTAGGTTGTTTATTTTTATAGTATTTTATTTTTATTAAGTATTAAAAAATAAAGAAAAACTAATATGCTTTTTTTTATATAGAAAAAACAATTTTTTGGCTTTTTCTATTCAGTAAAAAGTTTATAATAAGTTATGAAAAAGTAGAATAACAAATAATTTAAATTTTAAAAACAAATTACTTTCAATAAAAAGCCAAAAAATCAAACACCCTCTTAATTTCTACAAACAAGATCTACATAGATCAACATAGTTTCATTTTGATTATTTAATTATTAAAACTAATAATAGACATTCTCGTATAAATTAAATTTCACTCTTATCAAGATTGGATTCCCGTCTTTTTATTCTTAGTTTTTATCTCAATTCCTATTCTCAGTTACAAGTTCACCCCCCGGAATTGCTTTAGTGAAAAGTAGACAAGGAATCATATGGGGCAAGCCGAAAAGATTGAAACAAGCCTGCCGACACCGCCGTCTGTCCGAGCCTGAACTCCGGGGCGTGGTTCGGGGAGGCCGAGCCTGAGGGTTGATTACGTGAAGCAACTTGTCTCCTAGGGAGGGTGCCACCACCTCCATTGTTGCCATTATCCCCTCCTTACCCCCTTCATTATCCTTGGTTTTTTCTTTGCCAAAGTGGCCAACTTTATATGACCTCCACCATTCAATAATCAATGGTTATTGCTCCATTTAGGGCAACACGCCTAAAATGTTTGAAAAAAAGGATCCCAAACTTGGCCTACCTCAAGATCTTATGGGCCCCATTTTTTTAGGTGAAGTGATAAAACCATCCATTACTCCATTATATTATAGTATAATGCATGACTTTTATGTAATTTAAAATGGCCCTTTGAGTGTGTGATGTTAATGGGCTTTTCTTGGGCTTTTGGAGTTTCATCTTGTAAGCCCAAGTCCAAGGAGGAAATGGTCTCAACTTCAACCCTAAGCAAGAGGTTGCATGTTTGTGTTTGTTGTCATGCTTCTACTCCAAATATGTTATTGATTATTGGAGTTTGGTGTGTGTGTGTGTGTTACATATCCATGTGGGTTTGACCTAGAATCTAGGTATTAGAAAGAGTTTGTTATAAAAAATACAAAAATTAAAAGGACCACCTTTTGATGAGTTGGCTTCTAGATGGTCTAATGTAAAGATTTATTTTAAATAAAATATTAAAAGTAGATTTCCTACTTATGAATATCTACTAGAATAAGGGTGAATTATAATACCATATAAAAGAAAGGAATCAAAATCTTAATAAACTCGTACAAATTAAGTCTTAATTCTCATTTATAATAAGTAATTCAATCACAATAATAATTAAAAAATAGAATACATGGAATATTATCGATTTATATATATTTTATCAATTGTATGAGATTTCATATGTTTTAATTTTGATTTAAATGGTTATTAAAAGGTTAGGAAAGAAAGTATATATTAAAATGTAGACTATTTTCCTCTCCTATCATCATATTTTGTCTTTTTTTTTTTGTCAAAAGTGGAAAATTCTTTCCATTTTTCTAACAATGTTTAAGGCTTTAAGAAAGCAATTCAAAAGGCACCATGTAAAGATGTAATTTAAATATTTTTGTACGTGCATGACCATCATATTGTTTCAAAAAGGGATTGCTATATCCATGCCTCAAAAGAAAGCAATCCAAAATTTTCCCTTCCTCCAAACAACCCGTACTCGAGTTCAAAGGAGGACCCACATTTTGCAGCAAAATTCCAAAAAGCACAAAGAAAAAAACTCAAATTCCCACGTTCTATAAAGGCGTGTTTGGACTAATGAACCCCGGCAGATCCCCGTTTGCATGCATGAAACCCCTTTTTGAGTTTTTTTTTCCAAAACCATACTCCAAAGTCTTGAATGGAAGATACAGAGAGACCTATACATTACACTTTCGGCCATGCATGCATGCTACAACCCTACAAAGCCTACAAGAGTAACTATTAAGAAAGCAGGGTCCAAAAGCACAGCGGCGGCGCGTGGGAAGAAGGCAAGTGGGTGGGTGGATGGTGGGGTGGAGTGGAGTCTGAGGTGGAGGAGACTCCGAGAGTGATGATGAGTGGAGATTGCATAAACCATCATTGTTGACTGTACTTTCATTCTCGTATTTTCAACAGGTTCATTTGGACTCTTCCTCCTTTCATCCATTCTTCTCTCTTGACCTGGCATCTACATCATCTTTGTGGGTTTGGAAGCACTTGGATCATCTTTCCTTCAATTTCTGCGGATCATATTCTTTCTAGTCCCTTGTTTGGCAAGAGGCGTCCATGATTAAAACATTTCCGAATAAACAAATAACATTGTATTCGCAAAAGCCGCGATTCTTAATGCCATCCTACGTCACATCCATATCACCCAAACAGAACCCAAGGCTTCCTTATAGGAAGGTTGATAGAATTAATGCTACACTTAGTAAAATATAATTATAAATGGAATGACTTAACAGCATTTGATTCCATCTTACGGTACTTTACCACTATTACTAAGCTGTCATTATTATTATTATTTTTATATTCAACTTTCCATTAAAATATAATTCTATGAATAGGGACAATTTTTTACCCCCCCTTGCTTTAAAATTGAGCAATGAACATACTTACGTGACATTCCTTCTCCTAAGCAAGATTATTGCAAATATTTTAATTCAAAGATGATCACATTCTTCACTTGCAAGATTCTAAATCATAATTATTAATTATACCCACAAAAAAAAATTTTTTAAAAAGAAAAAAAATTAAAAAGAAAAGGGATTCTTGGGATGACTCTTGCAAGGACAGATGAGGATTCAAAAAGAAGGCGCATGCCTTTTCATGGCACCAAGAGCCCCAAGTTGACACGTAAAATACGGCTGCTCATTCCACCAAAACGCACCGTCTTAATCCCACCCTATACTGTTCCTACGTCTCCTGTCTTGTCTCCTCATCAGGGTGCCACCCCCCCCTCCTCTCTCTCTCTCTCTCCCTCTCTCTCTCCCTCCCTCTCTCCCTCTCTCCCTCTCTCCCTCTCCTTAAAGAAAAAAAAAATGTACATAGTAATAATAATAATAAAGTGAAGGTTTTGAAAGAGAAAAAATGGTTGTGTTAGAGGTAACATGTGGGTAATAGAGGTAACATGTGAGGATTGATGGTGACAAGCACTTGGAGAAGCCCGTGAGCGTTGAAGACTAGTTATATAATGTATGTACTAGGGAAAGTGAAATGTGATAAGCTTGGAAGCTGCATTATTATCCTCATATACTGTGAATGTGGGGTCTGACCAAAGTGTGTTCATCCTTTACATTACGTGTGTGTACCAAATAAACCAGCACAAGGATAGTGCAATTGTGGTTCCCATCCATATCTCATACCCAAAAAAGCTGATGTTTATTTATTCCCACTTTAAGGGTAAGGTCTCGTTTGGATTAGTTTCCTATATATTTTTTTTTTTAACTTTAATTCAAAGTTAAAAGTTGAAACCCAACTTATAATTTTAATATTATAAAGTTTTTATTAAACGTGGACTAAAATAGAATTTCTATAAAAAATAATATTTTTTTGATTTTTATATCAAGTTCTTTTTTAAGTTGTTAAGTTCTTTAAATAAAATTAATCAAAGTGATAAAACCTCTTATGCTTTTTATAATTTAATGTTTTTTTAAGATATAATTCTTTAAAAAATGTATATGTTAGGAAGCATGTTTTCCTTATTTCAATTAACATACCATTCGAAATGATGAAAAAGATAACAAAACAAAACCCTTATAAAATAATACATTTGAAACCAAGAGAATTATTATTTTCTCGGGATTATTGATTTATCAATAAATAAATAATTTGTTAACTTATAAAGAACATTATGTTTTTATTGTATAATATTTGTACATGCATAGCTTATAATTTAAAAGAAGGGGTATGGTTTAGACCCTCGAGAATTTCAAAAAATATTATTATTCATATATTTAATGACATTATTAATTTAATATACTGACACGAGATTCATTTGTAGCATTAGTTGACATTCACTTGATCACAATTATTAGATCCTAGTTGACATCAAATTCATTTATGAAGACTATACATCTAATTAATGAGACAGCCTTTTAGGCATTTTAAAGGACTAGCAGATTTCTATATGAAAGGGCTAGTTATTTAACAATCACTCTACTAAACTAAATTATTAGCCTTAAAAAAAATCTTAATTTAGTAATTAAATTATTCAAATTAAAACATTGCATGTGGTTTGAAAGTGTAGCACTATATAAACTAATTGTGTCCTTTGGAAAGTGAGTTGAAGTTGTGGCTTTTCATTTTAACTACGAGGTCTTTCTTAGTTAGGGCCTAGCTAATAGACTAATTAATTAACCTATATATATATATATATATATATATTATTAATTAGAAACATAGCATGTGCCTTGGAAGTGTAGTATTATATAGTTGGTGGCCTTTGGAAAATAATTTGAACTTGTGTCTCTTCATTTTACCTACGAGGTTTCTCTTCATTCTAATTAATGTCCTTTTGCCTCTTTCTTGATTTGATTTTGTCGAGGTGGAATGGTGTATATATATATATATATATATATATATATATGTAACTTGATAGAACCACAATCATTCTTAATCCGACCCTCTCTTACTTGTTTAGTTTGATTCATTTCGGGGTTTTTTTATTTGATTTTTTTTCAAATATTATTTTTAAAAATGTTATTAAATAATAAATATAATAATAAAATATTTTTATTTTTATTGTTAAAAAGTGTCTCAAATTCTTAACAGATTCATTTTATATAAAGAATATTATATATAATATTTTTAAGTTGATTTATTATTGTAATATTAGATTTTCTTATAAAATAAAGAAAATTATTAAAAATATCTTTATAAATATTTTAGATTACAAAAGAAAAAGGTTGAAAAAGAATGAGTGACACCCGAGTGCGATGACTCATAATTTAAGGTCTGAATATAAAGAGTACTAGGAAAATATGAGATATTTGGATAACCTAATAATTGTATATGATTTTATTTTTTATAATATTTTTTATGGTATAATGAAAAAATTATTTTTTATTTATGGATGTAAATATGATTAACCAAACCATGTCAAAATCTCATGTAACATTACATTAATTATTTAATTTTTGTATTTTTAATCTAACATTGTTTGTATTAAAGCTTTTGCAAACACAACATTTATGTTAAAAAATGAGTTTTTATTTATTTATTATTATTTAAGATATTTTTACATTGAACATTAGCCTTTTACACCTCATCTCTTGGAAAAAATGAGTCAATGTTTTTGTAGAGAATTGATGAAGTACGTACATGACTTTGAGATACTTAAAATCATTATTCGTATATAGGCCTTTGTTATTTCTTAATATTTTAAGCAAAAGTTGAAATTGAAAATTCATACTTTTAAAAGAATAATTTTAATAGAACAAAATTTTAGTCAAATATAATTTCTTTATTTAAGATTTAATGTTGTCTTGAATTTTATATTGAATTTTGCTTTTTAAGTCCTGAATTTCTTTGATAAAAATTATTCAAAACACATTTACAAACTTTGAGGATGAATTTGGAAAGTTAAAATAAAATAAATAAATTTATTTCATTTTTAATTTATTATTGTATTTTAAAAATATAATTAAAAATGACACTAAAAAACAAAAAAAATCATTCTAGTCAAATTAAAATTCACTATCATACGAGTTTTCATTCATTTTTTAAAATATGATAACTTGATTTATCTTTATTCTTATTCTTATTCTTATTCTCTCGTACCATTATACACCTTTATAAATTAAGGTAAAAAATCAATCAAACTTGACATCAAATATTTTATTTTATTTTTTTTATTTTTTGTAATAAATTATAGTGATCTAGTTGTTTACATAAGGTACATACAAGTATGAAAATTAATAAGATGAGATTGAGTTGGTACCTAGAATTTTAATGTTGAAACCTAGAATAAAAGGACCAAGAGTATAAGCTTCTGACTTTTTGGAACTTGGCCTCTGTAGATGGCACATGCATGCTTTTGTGTTCTCATGCACATGCTTGTGCCACTAATCACAAAATTGAAAGCAGGAGAATCAAATCTTCATCAAATAATTCGTGTTCACAACCACAAATCTTGATTAAATAATTCGTGTTCACAGCCATACATGTCAGATCGACCCTTACTTTAATCTTCAATATCGTATTATTGAATTTAAGGGTTGCAACTTGTACGGATTAAAAATATACCATCAATATAAAATTTAATTTAGTTTTAGATGGGAAATTCCCAAAATATATCAAACCTGTGGACAACTCGGGTTTCCATGAATTACCACAAATTTCTACTAGTTATCAAATGAAGTAATTATTTTAAAATACATAAAATATGAGTTTTAGTATAAAATAAGGGATTAAAAATCAACTACTTTTTTATATGAGAAATGTTTTCTTCTTTTTTATCATTTAATAAAATATTATACAATATAATTAATGTAGATTTGGGTTTTGACGGATGGTTCAGACCTTCAACCCACACTAGCATTAATATTTATGGATTGATATTTAACTTAAACCCGAATTCAACTGATTCAAACATCGCACCATCAAATTCCAAGTTATTCATACACTTTCAAAATTAAAATTTAATTTAAACTTAAAGAAACAATTGATTTCTCTTCTATATGGTGAAAATTTTGTTAAGGAAAATGTATTAGAATTTTCCTTTTCCTCGTTCATTTGATCTGCTCGTGAGTAGTCAAAGGCACAATAGTAAATTTCAAAAAATATTTCTGATTTAATATTTATTTTTAAATATTTAAGTAAAAGGCATAATTTAAAAATAATAAAAATTTGTTATACCAATTCTCATAATTTTTAAAACTAATTTCAAAGGAAAGAGTTGAATAAAGCTACACAGTTTTTGAAAGCTATGATTCTTGACGTAATCGCTTGAGTAAGCAGACTCATGATTTTTCTTTTTTTTAATGAATGAAATTTTCTCATTTTCACATGAATAATATTTTGGCAACCGTCGCGTATTTAAATTAATTTTTTTTTCTTTTTTTATTTCTACATAGACAACGTTATTTTTTATTTTGTGTACATGTAACCGCCTTTTAAAGACAAATTAGTAAATATTTTAAGTGTATCGTGTAATGCATGGATATTGTTTTGTTTATTGAATACCAATTATTTATTTATTTATTTAATTTATACTTTGAACGACCTTTTGGACTGATAACTAGTTAGGATTCATCAGCATTAAATTTTAAATAAATTTTCAATTATTATAAATATTAGATATATTTGATAATTTTTATTTTGGTTTTTTAAAATAAAAAATAAAGAAATATTTGAAAATTAAAAAAAAAATTAAAAAATAAACATTTTTCATCAATTTCTAATGATTTTATGAATTTTAATGATTTTTTTGATAAGGAGTATAATAAAGATATTGAATTCAAATTATACAAGTTTAAACTTTTAAAAAATTAGTTATTTAATATGATATTAGAGCTTGGTTTGATAAAAAGTCTCTCCATAATTTACAATTTTCCTGTTTGACTATCTCTGTTTGGTCTTATGTGTGGATTAATTTTAAATTTCAAAATTGGCACGAAGTTTTTGTTTCTTTGTTATGGATATATATATATATATATATATATATATATATATATATAATATGTTATTGAATATAATTTCTAGCATTGTTTTCAAAATTTAAATGGTAAAAAAAAAAAAACAGCGCATATTTTTAAAATAAAAAAATAAAATTGCAGATGGCCCAATAATTAAATTGTAAATTAATATAATAATTCCAAATACTCCATTTCCCTAAATATTATAAATCTGTGAAGGTTGCAGGCTCTTTGGGAATATATACTCACATTGCTGGCTCCAATCATGCCATGTGACCATATATGTTTATTTTAGGTCCTCTGGGCCTCTAGCCTCTTGGGGATTTAATGAATTACATTAATGATTTATTTTTGTTCAAGTTATTTCTCAAAATTCTTAAACTATTTTCAGGGTTTTTTTTTTTTGATAATTTTTAACTTTGGTCCTTAGCAATAAAAGAGGTTATAAAATAAAAATATTTTTAAATATTTTAATTAAATAAATGTGTTTGAAAACATAAATTAAATTAAATAAATTAGAAAAATGTGGATAGTGTATCTACATCTTTATCAAATCGATCTTCTTCATCCTAATTCAACAAAACATTATTGAAATCAACTAATATGCCATGGTCCATATTGAAAAAAAAAAGAAAAAGAAAAAAGATAAATTATTGTTGCGTGACAAAACAAACATTAAATTAACCATTTTTTTAACACTTGAAATTAGATTTTGTAGGATTCTTGTCTGATGTGTATGGTAAGAGGGTGGCCTTTCATAATTGGTTTGAGTGAAGGGTTTGCATTAAATAAAGGATTTAAAGGCATTATTATTATAATAATAATTATAATTTATTTATTTATTTAATTTTCTCATTTGGAATCCTTGTATGTGTAAATTTAATTATGCACCATAAGAACAAGACCTTTGTAGAATCTTCCATGATGACTTTTAATGAAAGAATTAATTAAGTAAAGAAGAAGGGTGGAGTGCGAGGGTTTCAAGTCAAAGCATGTTTGAGGATGTGTCAAAAAGGGATTCATCTTTGAATGACAAAGTCAAAGAGAGAGTTGAATTACTTTAATCATACCATTTTGAATCATCAAATTAGTGATGCCTACTTCTTTAATTAATTTCTTTTCATAAGGTTTACTTTTTATTTTATATGAAAGTATAACAAGGAATTAATGCGCATGCGCATTTCTCCAATTCATTTCATGTAAGAAAAAAATCGAAGGTTTTAGTCTTCCTACCAAGAAAAGAGTGATTCATAAGATACCATACCACTCTTCATTAGTCAAATTTTTTTTTAGTTGAATAAATGTTTGAATATATTTTTATTTGTTTATAAAAGATGACTTTTGGTGAAGGCATAGGTCATTTGATAGTATTAAAGACTTTGTTTCAGAACTGCTTTTTAAAATAATTTTCTATTTATTTATTTTTAAAAAGGAAAATTCTTTTTTAGTTTCGAAACATATTTCACGATTTTTTTGATATAAAAAAGGTTTTTAGAATTTATTTTATGATGAAAAATAAGGTTTTCGAGTTACTTTCTGAAATGCTCAAGAATCCTGATAAGTTGTTTTATTGATCAACTTTCTCATCTTTTAAGTTATGAATAGAACTATGAATATGTGAATCATTGTTATCACCTTTTAAGTCATGAATAGAACTATAAATATGTGAATCATTCTTTTCTTTTTTTTCCGGAGAAAATTAGAAAAACTTCAAAACAAAAGGTTTTTATTTCTTTAGAAGAATTGTATTCTTTCTATTATTTTTAGAAAAAAAGAGTAGAAAATGCTTTCTTTCAAGGAGAGAGAGAGTTCTCATAAGGAGAGAAAACAAACTTTTTAAAATTTTTTTTTTTTTTAACAATGACAATGTTTTGGTAGTTTAAAACTCCTAGAAATTACTCCCCTTATTTCTCTCATTTACTGAGTGGGTCGGATTAGCCATTTGGATACCTAAACCCAACTCCAACATTTTATAAACAAAATATTTTCTAAAAACATATTTTTAATTATTTTTATTTTTTATGAATATTATTTTAAAAATAATTGTACAATATTGAGAATAATTAAAAATAAAATACTACAGTTAAAAAAATAATTGAAACCACTTTAAATAAGATTTTATTTTAAAAAATATTATAAAATAGTTTTCAAAAACCATTCTAAAAAAACAATTTTTAATAACCATTTTAAAAAATAATCGAAAGTCATCTTTTCTCTCACCCTAGGGTTATTTACTTTCATTCCATGCATATCATAAATATTTATTCTCTTTATTTCCCATGCATGTTTTATAGTATATGTATTTTAAAATTTTTTATTTTCTTTTAATATCATAATGGTTGATATTCTTATGTTTCTAATCTAAGGCGGTTTAGTAATTTAACAAGAGTGGTGTATATTTTAATTTAATTTATATTAATTAAAGATGGGTAACACAAATAATTTGATATTGTGAATCATTAAATGTAAGATATTATCTTATCTCATAATACAGTATGATACATAGAGCCAAAGGAAGCAAACTGAACTTATACGTCAAGCTTGATTTCATTTTCTAAGTGTGAAGCCTCTTTATCCATGCATTATTTTCTTCTACAATAATTCAAACTCCCAACGGTCAAACTGGCTCATTATTAATTATGAGAACATTTGACTAAACCAGATAGAATAATTCCTGAATTACAAGACGAATCTTCACAAATTTACATCTCTAAAATTAATATTTTTGATGCAAAAATAGGAGGAATTTTGAACGGTTTGTAATGCTCACTAGTAAGACAAAGAAGGGGGAAAAAATCATGAGAAAGAGCCAATGTTGGAGTCAAAATACACAGGCCGCACACAATTTGACCTAGAACTCAGGCTCCGTCATGTCTCATCCACAGCTCCCACTCGCTTTGGAGTTTGTGGGTGGAGTGGGAGTGAAGGTCCAATGGAGTCCATGGAAATGTCGCGGTCTTAAAGCTCAAGGCCTTGGAGTCTTGTGGGCGAAAACCAAACCCAAAAGAGAGGCAATTTTGCTTATCAAATGGGGGGGCAAGGCACCATCCATCTTTCTTTGTATTGGGTTGACTCAGCTGCGGTCTTTGGCAACTTGGCATTTTGTAATGACTTGGATGAATCACCGTCTCCTTCCTCCATGTGTTGTGCCAGCCGAGCGGGCATTATGAACATCTGAGGAAAAATGTAGAAGAAAAGTAAACCACATGTAAAGGTCTAAGAGGTTTTATAGCGTCCGATCCAATAAGACAACATTCCCTGATACGATAAAAAAATAAAAATAAAAGATGAAAATAAATCCAAATTATTTTCACGTCTTTATTCATTATATATAGTCATCACAAATGTATCCATATTTTTACTAATTTTTTTTTATTTTATAAAAAATCTAATTACAGTCATATATTAATTTAGAAATATTTTATATAATATATTTTAATTGAGAATTTGAGACACGTATGCACACATCGTGTTCCTTTGGTTATCATCGACACTAGGATTCCAATATCAGGTGTAAGCAGCTTTCGTTTTATTAAAGGAGTGGTGGATATTGTGGGAACACATGCTATATAAATACAATATTATCAAAGTTGTGAATGGAGGACACAGAGAGAGAGAAAGAGGGACTGGGTCGTTTGGGCGGGCCGGCTATGGCGACGGCGACTCGTCGTGTACGTTGGGGTTCGACCGACATACCCACTCAGTAATTAATATATAATTTTAATGTCTTATGCTTTGAAAATTCTCTCTAAACCAACCTATCTATTTATTTTTCTGTCTTGATAGTTTAAAACATACGTCCATGCCATGATTCATTGTTAGGCAACACTTCTTTTCTTTTTGTGTTTGGTTTATTTTCTTATTTAATGCTTGAGTTGGTTTTAATTTATTTGAAATGTAAATGAATACTCACATATAAAATGATTGTTCTAAATTAGATATTAAAAATTTTAAATGTTAGGTGATATTTGTTTTTTGGTTGAATAAAAAAATTAAATATTTTTAGCTTTTTTTTATTCAATTAAAAGAAATCCATTAAATCGGTTTATTAATAATAAGTTTACTTTAGTTATATTGATCGATATTAACAAATTATTGAATAAAAAAAATCAAATATTTTTTTTTGACTTTTTCTGTTCAACTAAAAACACAAATAAAAACAGACATCACCAAATATTTTTTCTTTTGACTTTTTCTGTTCAACCAAAAATAGGCATCACCTAAAACTTAAACAAAGGGATAGAAAAAATCGAATAAACTTTATTTATATTAATTAAGGTTTTAATTAATAAAATTTATTGATATTTCAAATAATGCTAGCATGAAAAAATATTTTAATGTGGATTAAGTAAAAAAAAAAAAGAGAGGATGTTTTGGGGATTTGTGGGTTTGTGCTAAAAAATTCATATGTTTGAAGAGATTGACCCATTAGTGGGATTATCTTGGGATGATGGCATGCCAAAATTAATGTTTAAATAATGACCCAAATCCAATATGACCAAACATGTGAATAGGGATTTAGGAGGTCACAATGTCCTTGATCAAAGTCTATAACCCCCCCCACTTGCTACAACCCCATTTAAAATTCAAAGTATAAATATAAACCACTAGGGAAAAGTTAGTTGATGGGTATGTGTCACATTTCGGTTGAGATTCCTTAAAGGTATTTTTTAGATTAATGTGTACAAATTTTTCCCATTCATTTCAAATGATATCCCACCATTAGGTAATTTAATTCAACTTGTCTTAACTATATCCCAAATATGATTGATTTAATTCGATTAATTGTTTGTTTGTGATTGAAATTGGGGTGTTTAATTATAAACAATGTAATTAATTAATTAATTAAATATAAGGCGCTGACTTTGTGATCATACGTGCATAATGTATAAATTAAACCAAAGCATTGGAGCCTCAAATGCTTAATTAATTAATTAATTAATTAATCAACTTCTCTTTCAATTTGTTTGTATATAATTAATTTCTGAAAATTAAGAGTACAAGATAGAAAAATGGTGGTTGATCTCATGGCAGGTTACATCCCATGAATTTCAAGAATTCCATGGAAGTAGAAAGAAAATCCTGGAGGTAGATTTTTTCTTGAGTAAAGTACTGCATAGTCCCAAAACTACCCTTCTCCCTCTCCTTTACATTTTAGGGGAAAAGGAAAAAGAAAGAAAAAAAAATAAAAAAAAAAAGAATGGTGGATTAAACAGGTGAGTGAGGAGCATCTAAATCACCGGCCAGACTGTAAGAATTCACCTTGATTTCAGGTTTGATTAATGGGTCGTCTTCCTCATCGGGAACCAGAGGGCCTGAAGTCAGCTGTTTAGCTCTCTGGGCTTCTACCTCCCAATCTGTTCGATTCAAAACAACCAGCATGGTCACCACGCATGAGGCCTGTGCGGCTAAGAGACCGAGCCACAGACCCTCAAAGTCGAACCCTGCGTAGAACCCTAGCCCTACTGCAACTGGGGTTCCAACCAGATAGAAGCAACCCAGGTTGATGTTTGCTCCAACTCTTGGCCTGGCTGTGCCTCTCAGCACCCCGCATCCTGTTGTTTGTGGGCAGTTCCCAAGCTCACACAGACCGATTATGGGGAGGACCATTGATGTTAAGGCTATGATCTCTGCGTCTTGTGTGAACATGCTTGCCCATACGTTCCTCACCATGACTGCGAACAGCAGTGCTGAAAACCCAAGTGTGAAGCTGCAGGCCAGGCCTATAATGGCGGCACACTTGGCTTTGTTTGGCTGGTTGGCGCCCAGCTCGTTGCCGACCCTTGTGGATACGCTGAAGCTCAGAGAAGATGGAAATATGTAGATGAGTGAAGTGGTTTGAATCAGAATCCCCATTGAAGCAACGGTTGCTCTTGGGTTGAGCAGCAACCCACAAAGCAGAATCATGATTTCATACCACCACCATTCGAGGCAGACTGAAATGCAGCTGGGAACAGCTAAATTCAGGAGAGGTTTCCACCCTCTCAGGCACTCCATGGATAATCCTCCCCAAGTTTTCTTGTACACGCCGGAGATGAGTATGTAGATGATTAAAGAACCTACAAGGTTGAAGTTAGTCCAAACCCCACTAAGAGCAACGCCTTTGATTCCTAAATTGAGATGCGAAACAAGAAGGTAATTAATGGGTATATGCAGAAAAATTGACATAGTAGCGCAGAATGTGAGAGGCAGAGTTATGGATTGAGTTCGAAGGTAGATCCGTAATGGGTGAAGAAGAGATTGAGCAAAGAGGTCAGGAAGAGAATAGAGGAGATATGATTGAGCTTCTGTAGCTATATCTTCATCTTGGCCACAGAAGAGTAGAATTCTCTTCATGTTTAACCAAAGAAAGGCTATGGGAAGTGAAGTGAAGAGGAGCAAAAGCACAGTTCTCTGAAGAGAGAGGCCAAGGAGGGCATGTCTCTTGGCTCCAAAAGCTTGTCCACAAATGGGTTCCATTCCCATGGCGAGGCCAGAGAGAATAGAGTAACCAGTGATGTTAGCAAAGCCGACGGCGAGAGAACCGCCGGCCAAAGCTAGCTCTCCGAGGCGGCCAAGGAAGAGCATGGAGATCATCGAACGAGAGTAGAGTAGAAGGCCTGTGAGTATCATGGGAAGAGCAATTTTAGCTATGGAGTTGGCTTCTCTAATGGCTAGAGAGAGGTGGGTTTGTGTATATTGCTGTTGGTTAGATGTTGGGCTTTTGGGGATCAATGGGGTGCCCATGTGGGGCTCTGGCTCTTTCATTTTTTGAGGATAACCATGGTTTGAATTGCATTTGGGTGAGAGAGGAGATGAAGGTGGCTGACACATTGTCGTGAGAGAGAGAGGGAGAGAGAGATATAGAGAGAGAGAGAGAGAGAGAGAGGTTGAGAGAAGATTTAGGGAGAGAGGGAGCGGGGGTTTGAGAGGTGGTGGAGAAGGGGCTTATAAAGGCTTTCCTGGACGGCTTTTGGCCCAAAAAGCCTTCTAACTCCTACTGAGTACTGACATTCTCATAAAGATTTGGCCTATTCGTCTGTCCCTTGTACCGGCTGCAACAGTGTTTGGAGCATGTCTCTCACAATTTTTTGAGTCTGGAATTAGGCCTTTATGGCCCAGGCAGCAACACTCCCTCAACTAAGATCCCCTATCTAATCCCCCAATTATTTTTTCCTCCTTCCTCCCACCACATTTTCCACCATTCCCCAAATTTTTAACTCCCAAAACAAATTCATATCCATGGATGGGAGCTCCGACTAGCATTATAAAATCAGAGTCAAAGGGCATAAATTAACGTTTTCGATTAAGGAGCACTGAGCTTCAATTCATAATCCCCTATAAAGACAAACAAATTTTGGCCGGTCGTACATGGACCCAGTTGATACAAATCTCCGGATCCATATATAAGTACGGATTAAGATATAAATATATACCTTAATCTCCCACACCCCCCCTAGCTAAAACTCGTCCATCTTGTCGATGGATGGACGGCTTCAAGATGTGCCACTTAAGTTTTTTAATTCCTGATTATATACGTCTATATACATCACCAAACTGTTGTGTGTGAAAATAATTCATTGAATTACCCATGGTCAGGGCGGCAATCGAGAGGGTTTAAAATGTGAATATATTTCATATGGCTGAGGAGGAGGGAAGGTATATTCTTGGAAGTCAGAAGGGGAAATGGCCAAATATTATTCGATTGATTATGTTGTTAAAATAGTGGGGTTTAGTGGGGGCATAGACATTCGATCCAAAGTCGTGGTTTTACACGAGGTGGTGGAAGTCCTTTGTGGTGTGGTCGAAAGTGCCACTTGGGCGGTTGTCAAAGTGAGTTTAGTGGGTTGGTCTTTAACCTTTTGTGCCAAGGGCCGAGCCCACTCCAAAAGTTCCCAAGTTTACAGCATTTCGATGAACATGCAGTCATTTTTAAAAATATTTATTAAAATATAAGATTTTACGATACATTAAAAAAATTATTTAAAAAAAATAATTATAAAAATAGTACCATGTTTTAATAAATGTTTTTAAGACTGTTTCGATTTTTTTCGAAAGTCCGCGAGCACCCCTCTTTCGCTTCTAACTTGAATGGCGACGGTGCATGCCCCGGTCTCAGTCTCAAAAACGTGTAAAAAAATTCTACGACTAAAGACTTCTCCCATGTATGCTTTTAATCCCATTCATTCATAACATTCTGCTTGACCCCAAAATCCTAAGTTCTCATTCCCATTCCCATTGCCCCCTCTGGTTTTAGAATTCCATTCTTGGACTCTTATGAAATTCTTTTTCTAATTTTGGGTCCACGTTTTTAATTGGGTTTGAAATTGAATGAAGTCTTATTTGCTTGCAAGATTTGAAGTATGAACATGCTTTTGCTTTAATTTCCATTCAAATCTATACACACACGCTTTAGAATTTATATTCCAAAAAGAAAAAAAAACAAAAAAAAGAAAGAAAGAAATGCTGGGAATCTCTCTCTTTTCCTTTTTGGTTCCAATTGGAAAATTGCATGCAAGAACAAACCCTAGTCATCAACTTTTTTGGTCCTAAAACATGGGCGTCACCATATATAATAAAAATTATGGTCTGAAGGAGAAAGGATGAACATAGAAAGAAACATATGGACAAGATGGTAAGCTTTTCTAGAAACGTGAGACGAGGGAAACATGGGTTGTCGACTGTGATAACAACAAATTATTGTCTTGACAATTAATGCACTGGCAGTAGAGATAAGTTACACACAAGAAATCCATTGTTAGCTGCCTTAGAACTACACTAAGATGAGGCTAAAACCGAGTTAGATCTTTGTTTAAACCGCATGTCTGGCCAATAACTAGATTTAGTGGTTTTCCCTTGTCCATAATGTGTCTTTTTAAGCCATTAATTAATTTTGAGGGTTATCCCTGCTTCCAAACGTGGGTTGTCGTAAATATTGGTGGGTACCTAAGATCTAAAACACTGCCTCAACCCAAAGCGATGAACTTAATGAAGGGTTGAGTCAAGATTTGATCATGATCCAGCAAACATGGATAGGTCAAAGAATGAGGGTGTTATCGAGACGAGTTCTCAAAGTTTCAGTCTAATTGCAATCAAAGAATCCCAATGACCATTAAAAAAAAGAAAAAAAAAAAGAAAGAAAGAAGGAAAGAAAAGACATAGAAGTTGACTTATTAAAACAAAGGCATTCATAGGGTGTTTTTGTTTTTTCTCTTCTCCTCCTCGTGATTTGGCCTTATCAATGGAGGTTGTGATTCAAAGTAGAGCAAAAACATAGTGGTTATAGTTATAGTGGGGAAGAAGGGACAAGAGTGTGGAAGTGGAGAATGGGTTGGTGGTGAAAGGAGGGCAGGTGTCATCAGCCGAAACATCCGCATGCCGTACCGACCGGGGGGCTGATTAGCTGACTTGTTGAATGGGAGCGACCCATGCCATTCCATGTTTCATGACATCACCTCCCTGCTTTGCTTATTCCACTTGTTTGAAACTCTTTTTGAGAATTTTTCTTTAAAAATATGTACATATATATTTGGTGAGATTTTTCTTCCTTCCATCCCCTTTTAGCCTTTGGTGGTATAGAATATCACAAAGTTGACGAAAAGTAGCCCAACATGTCTCTCAATTTTATTCTTTTCATTCCTATAGTTTGCCATTCAAACTTGTTTTCAGTTTTGTCAATTTGGATTTTTCCTTTAAAAATTGTAAACTTGAAACTATACCATAAAATCTAAATGAATAAATGTGGGAAAAAATATACCGGATTAAGAAAAGAAAAGACTAAAATATAAAACAACGAAAAACAAGTTGAATAAAAAGTAACGAGAAATAAAATGAAAATAAAGAAATAAGAAACGAATTATATATATAAAGTAACGAGATACATTGTTAATATTGCTTTTCAATAGATAGTCAGACATTCTTCTTTTTGTTGTGTTGTGTTGTTCTTTTAGGTTTTTCGCTTTTATTTTTCTTTTAATTAAAACTAAAGTTTTGCATGTTTAGAAGTTAATTAAATGTGTTACATTATTATTAGTTTAATTATTAGTGGGAAGTTATGATAATATTGGAACCCTCCCTTGAATGCAAGTCAATTTTAAGTCTTAATCATGTATTGTTTTATTTGTTAAAAAAAATAAAGAACTAATTAAGCTTTTTGACTTTAAAAAAGTATTTTTTTTATAGTTTTATAATATATTATACAATTAGAAAAACATAAGTTTTAAAAAACTAACTTTCAAGTATTAATTCAAGAATTATTTTTAATATAATTATTTAAAATTTTAATATTTTATTTTACAAAAATAAGATAATTTTAAACATTAATTAGAAGCCATTATAAATCAATTGAGCCATATTTTCCCATTGAGGTAACAAAATTTTTCGTTATTTTTGAAAATATAGTCCAATAGGTTTATAAAAATGGGTGTTTGCTTTTTTAATTTTTTATTAAAATTAATTTACTTTTAGATTTTAAATTATTTAATTTTTATGATTTATAATAATTTTTTGTCTAAAAAAATTTAATTTAAATAAAATTTTAAATATATATTTTTATTTATCTTTTAATATTTAAAATATTATAAAAAATAAATAACTTAATTCTTAACCTTATTAAGCATTTAGTATTAAGGAGAAAAAACAAATATTGCCGTAGACTTAAAAATACGAAGGTCACGCGCTTTTGATGAGCCTGGGGAGGAAATATCTAATACCGTATGGTGAGAAGTACTAGCTAACAACCGAAACGTGTCCCGAGATGACGCAACATGACTCGATTAACGAGGACTGTTTGACTGCATGATGGGAGACATGGATGTGATGCTCATTTTGTGACGCGTGTACCTTTAGACCCACTTCTACTCGATGTACGGTTGGATCTTGCTGTCATTGGGCCCATTCCTCACCAACGTGACAACTTGATTGAAAATGTGGGGTGTACATCCCACCTCACATACACCAAAGCAGAATATTTTCTGGATCACCTGACAATATATCCACGCACCTGCAGGGAACGTGAGTACACGCGCTAGTGCTTTGGGAGTTCATGTGGGTGACACGTGCTCCGCTCAGCGTGGGCAATGGGAGGTGTCTGAAAAAGACGGTACATCTCGGGGACCCAGCCTTCTAGCTGTGGATGAGGAATGAGCGGTGGAGGGGTTGTTTGGTTGTGGAGAAATTTGGAGTGGAAATGGGAATCGCATAGGGGCATGTCATTCTTATTCCAAAGGATCGGAAATGAGAATCACTTTTTTGCTGTCTGCGTTTTTTGAGTTTTGGAATTTGGTTCTAAAAGGGTGGTATTCTTATCCATGGGAATCAAGGCATTAGCAAAAATGTTGAAAAAAAAAATGATTTGAAAGCATTGGAATTATTTTGACATGAACAAATAATTTATGATTTAAAATGTTTTTTTTTTAATACAAATGAAAAAATACATTAAAATACCCCAACATGAAATGCAAAATCAATGTTTTAAATAAATAAACTAAGGTGCATGATTGTAAATTTGAATATAAAGTGATAGGATCTGAAGGGAATTACGTAACATCACTTTGATCGAAAATACGACTAAAGAAGATATTTTAATGGCGAATCAAAAATGTCTATACAAACTCAATTCATTATTTTAGGACAAGAATAAAAGAAAAAGAGGTTTTGGATAAACAATATTTATTCTATTTCTTTTCTTTTTGTTGTTTGCATTGAAAAATCCAATAAAAAAAATGATATAATTCAACGCTGGACCCATTTGAATGTAACGGACAACAATGGGACTTGGGAATTGATGTGTATTCGAATCATAGGAAGTAGTAATCATCGATAGGCTCCTATTGTTGACATTATTGTTGCGTGATCAAAGAAATAATATCAAATATACCGTTAAAAAGATTAGACATAATCAAAGTTGTAATTGAATGTATACGTAAAGATTTCAAACATGACAACTTTTCGAAAATATCTTTTTCTATAATTGTTGGAAAAAAATATCTTTTGAAACTATAATGATAACATGGTTTCTATATGTGTCCATTTTCAATTTCTATATATGTCCATTTTCAATTGTCATGGTCCATTGTCTTATTAAACATGACTTCTAACATCAGCATTTTAAGATATTATGATACAGAGGATAAGGTTGTTATATGAGGACCAGGCCAATATATTCAAGAGTTTCAGTCTCTTAAGTAATTAATGAATAAATTAATATTATTAAATAGGAAAAAGTGTGTTTCCCACATTCATATAAAAATAATTACAAATAAAAATTTGCTAAAAATAATTCAAATTTCATGCATTGATCGGTTAAAATTAGTATCTAAAATGGTCAAATGTACTATATGTATCATTAAAACATAGTAACTAAAAAATGTATGAAATGCAAATTATTTTTAAATAACTACTTTAAATTTATATTTTATAAATTTGAGTTTCTAAAAGTGAAAAATGTAACTAAAAGTGATACAATAAGTTTATATTTAGTGTAGGAGAACGAGAAATATAAATAAATATTTTGTTTTCATTTCTGTTTCTTTTTGCAGGGAATGAATTTGGTAATTACAAATTTTGTGAAATGATTATTTGTTTATGTTTTAATGTTAGGTAATAATAGGAATATGAATAAAAAAAATAAATTGACAATGATATCTTAGATATACTTTAAAATAATTTTTTTATTTAAATAAAATATTCTCAAACTACAAAGTTTAAAATATTTTTTAGTTTCATTTTTAAAAATATTTGATAGTCTTTTTAAAACTAAATAATACAAATATGTTATTTTAAAAATAGTATTATGTTTTTAAAAATAAAAAATGTTTTAAAATTTTTTATAACATTATTTGATTGTTGTTTTCTAAAAATAGTTTTTTAAAACATGAGAGAATTTTTTTTTTTAAAAGAAAACATAAAGCAATAAGAATTTTTTTAATGCTTTAAATTTTTAATAAATATTTTAATTTTTAAGAATAATTTGAAATTCAAAAAATTGATAAATTAATTATATATTAAATAAAAAATTTCTATATATATAATGAAAATTTTGGCTCATTTGTTCCTTAAAAAAATTAGCTTTATTTATTTTGAAATTCATTTAAAATAAAACAATATTGAAAATGATAAATTTTAGATTTTATTATTATTTATGTTTAACAAAATAAATTTATTATGCTTTATAAGGAAATTAATATACTATTCGTATTTTATTAAAATTATTTATTTTTTAATATATTGGTAACTAAAAAATTATTTTTATTTTTAATAAAGCTTGAATTAAATTTCGTTTATATTACATAAATTGAATTTGTATTTACTCTTAAAAATATCCTATCCATTATTTTTGGTTTATTATTTATTTCCTCAGATATTTTACCATCGACGTCAAGGTCCTTACATCTTGGGCCACCACCACTTAAATTGGGCTGAGCTTACCAATCTTCCTTAACAACCAATTGTTTGGATTTCTTTATGGGCTGACCCGGTCCAAGTTTGGAAAGGATAAAAATGGTGGATGGGTGGAAATGGATGGATGACTTCAACTACCAACTATGAATTATTGCATGCATCCGCTTTTGTGGAGTGAAGACTGAAAATAGGTGACCAATTCCAAGGTTTCATTTTCAGGTAGACGGAGCAAACCAAAAGATACTTGATAACAAGCATGTTCAAAGGCCCAACGCCGACCCACCAACCCATGTTGATAGCAAGCATTGATTCCATTCAACACCATCTAGAAAACTACAAAGGATGGACGTGTTTAGCACGACGGGGAATGAGAATAAATATTTTGTTTCTATTTATATTTCTTCTTCAATAGAAAAGAATTTGTTTATTTCAATTCTTGGGTTTATTCCCTTTTGAATATAAATGAATTTGGTTATCTCAATTCTTGTGTCTGAATGCATATAAGAATACGACGTTGGAATAATAATTCGTTTCTGTTGGGGTTTTAAGAAGACAAAGAAAAACAATAAAAAAGCAGAGTAAAACAAGAAGAATTTACGTGGTTCGGATCCAAGATTTGAATCCTACATCCACGGATCAAGATTTGAATAAATATTTTGTTCCTATTTATATTCCTTCTTGAATAGAAAAGAACTTGGTTATTTTAATTCTTGTGTTTATTCCCTTTTGAATATAAATGAATTTTGTTATCTTAATTCCTGTGTTCGAATGCATATAAGAATACGACATTGGAATAATAATTTGTTTCCATTTCAATGTCTAAATAAAAATGTGAATGAAAATAAAGAAAAAAATTGTCTATAATATTAGTACATATAATTTAAAATAATTTATTTTTATTTTAAAAAAATCTTATATTGTGTATAGTTTGAAATAATTTTTTATTTTCATTTTAAAAAATCCTTGAGATTTTTTTATAGCTAAATAATAAAAATATATTTGTGCGTGCTATTTATTAATAAGTTTAATAATTTTTAAAAAATAATTTAAACTCAAAAAATATATATAATGACTATAAAAAATAATATAAATAATTAATGCTTTAAATTTTAAAATAAATCTTGTAATTTTTAAGAATAATTTGAAATTCAAAAACCCGATTAATTAATTATAAATAAAATAAAATAATTCATAATGTCATTTTCAAAATTGATTGATAAATGTATACATATAATGAAAAAACTGACTCATTTATACCTTAAAAAAATTAAATTTTATTTTTGTTTTATATTCATTCAAAACATACTAATATTATCTATTATTGATTTTGAATAATTATTTTTTATTTTTTAAAAATAATTTAATTATGCTTTTATAAGATAATAAATCCACATTTTTATAAAATTTATAAAATCATATAAATAGTATAAAAATGTTTAATTTTGAATTCTTATTATTATTATTTATTTTTAACAAAATAAATCAATTAATGTTAATATCTATATTTTTATAATTCAACTAGAAAGGGTTGGAATGATTTCCTTCTTAGAACTAATATGGTAGATTCATGAGATTTTGGTGGGACATTTGGGTTAGGGATTCTAAGTTGAAAGATTTTTTCCCAATGTTGTTCAGAATTGTAACCCATACTTCTGCTACAATGGCTGACCTTTGGAGGAGACAAGGAGGTAGAGGCGGGTGTTGGGAGGTGCGCTTTAGAAGATCCTTCCAAGATCGAGAATTGGAAGAGGTGACTCGTTTTTTGGAACATATTTCTGCAGTAAAGGTTCAAGAAGGGGAAGATTCCTTAATTTGGAAGATCAAGAGGAGGGGAAAGTTTAATGTCAAATCATATTATAGGTCTAGGGACTAAGAATGGTCTTTTATTTCTAGCCAAAGAGATTTGGGGTTTGTATGCCCCTCTTAGAACTAATTTTATTTTATTTATTTATTTTGCATGGGAAGAAGTTTGGGGGAAAATTTTAATAGTAGACATGTTAATGAAGAGGGGTTGGTCCATGGTCAACAGGTGCAGCCTTTGTAAAGACAATGAGGAATCGATGGACCACATTTTGATTCATTGCGGTAAGACAAAGGAGTTATGAACTTTGCTGCTATCTTCTTTTGGATTGGTGTGGGTGTTTCTGGCCTCAGTGAGAAATCTGCTTATGGAATGGAAAGTTCAGGGGTTAGAGAAGAGGAGAGTAGTTTGGAGATTGACACCTATTTGTTCTTTTTGGTGTATTTGGGAAAAGCAAAACTGAACGTTCCAAGAGGAAGAGATGTTAGACCCTGCTTTAGGAACCTCTTTTTTCAGTCTCTTAGTGGTCTCAACAGTTTTTGGGTTTAGACTCTCCCTCTTTTCTAAATTTTTTGGGTGATTGACATGATGACTAGTTTTTTTACCTCTCTAGGTTTTTTCTTTCTTTTTACAACTTTGTTTTGACTCTCTTTGTATACTACCTATGTACTCAAGGTGTGCCCCCTATTTTGGGGTTTTATCAATTCATTGTCTTCATCTATCAAAAAATAATAATAATAATAATAATAATAATATTTATAAAAATTATAATTTGTGATTTTATTATAATATTAACATTTATATTTTATTAAAAATGATTTATTTTTAATTTATTTATAATTAAAATTTGTTTTTATTTTTAATAAGATGGAAATTAAATTTAATTTACATTATATAAACCAAATTTACAATTTATGTTTTGACAAAATCAAAATAAGTCTTTAGTTATTTAATTTTTGATAAATATTTTTAAAAATAACTTACTAGAAATCAAAATGTCTTCTAATTGAGATGAATTGAAATCTCACTTATAAATAATATTTAATTTCCATTAAAATTACTTTTGATTTTATTTCCATTATTATTTAAATCATTCAAGCATGAGAACAAAAGAAAAAGGAAATGAGATACCCATTCCTATTCCTCACTTCTGCATGCCAAATACCAAATATGCCCTAGTCTGTCGATCCTAAAGTAGGAGAAACCCTGCTCTTACAGAAGGTTGGCGAGAATGGAGCTCACTCTGCGTCCACCTGCATATATAATACCATCAAAACCACGTTCTCATGAGGCCAATATCGCTTGAGGGTTCCAAATCCATACGTTGCGATTTTCAATATGGACCTGGAAGGCAATTTCCTTTTCTAATAAACATGCCCGTATAGTCCGACCACAAAGAGAATCTGAAGCCTGAAATAGCCCTCGGAAATAATGCTTGTTAAAACACAGTATTCAATCCTGGACAAGAATCCCACATTCACAAACCGGTAAAAAAATTGAAAAGAAAAGAAAAGAGAAAAACAAAGGCTGGCATATTCTGGGATCCACCCACCCACAAATTTAATAGATATTCTTGCTAAGCATACATAGAGAGGATATGGTCACCCATCAAATCTTACCGGCCAAACATGGATCAAACATTTTGTATTCTAGGTTTCCCTGATGAATGACAAAATCTCTGAAGTCCACGCATATTTTTTTAAGCATTTATCTCCATAATAATATGAAGCTAATACTAAGGCCTACTTATCACAAAGTTCAGAAGCATATGTCATAGTTTAGTTCTAAAAAAAGGTGGTTTGTCATGAGGAAAATTGAAAATTGCAACACTTTCAAGGAAGTTCTGCTGCCAGCAAGAGACCAGTTGTTCCTTTTGAGCTACTAAGATCGAGATCTTTCACGTGCCGGGGGTGAACGACTGCATCATCAGTGAAAAGGTATAGGCAAAGTGAGTTATATAAAACATGCAAAGGAGGCCAAACAACAGATATGAAAATTGTAGCTTCTGAGATCAAAGACCCAGAATAATACAAACCTCCGGTATCTCCCATTCATGGGGCTTGCAGATCCACCATAATTGGGACTGTCCCTCTCTTCACGCTTGGAATTTGGGCTGGGACCACGGTCATAGTCAGGACTGATACTCTCTCTTTGATATGGACTGTCGCTGGGGCCACGGGCATAATCAGGAAGGGCCCTCTCACCTTGCTGGGGACTTTGGCTGGGACCACGGTCATACTCTCTACGTGGGGAACTTCGGCTAGGACCACGCCCATGATCAGGATTGGCCTTCTCTCTTTGTTCAGGACTCACACTCCTTTCATGGCCATAATCAGGCTTAGTCCTCTCTCTTTGTCGTGGACTTTGGCTCTGGCTGCGACTGCGGCTGCGGCTATTGGCACGAACATAATCAGAGTTAGTCCTCTCTCGACGAGGGGAACTTGGGCTAGCTCCACGGCCATAATCAGGAATAGCCTTCTCTGATCGTCCTGTCTTCTCTTTTCGCTCAGGACTCAGACTGGGTCTGTCCGGATAGTCAGGCATAATCTTCTCTCTCCGTCCAGGACTTGGACTGCGACCGCGGCCATAATCAGGAATGGCCCTGTCACTTCTTTCACTTCGATATGGACTCCGGCTGGGGCCACGAGCTGAATCATGGCTAGTCCTCTCTCTTCGATGATGACTAGGACTACGACTACGGCCATGATCAGGCATAGCCCTATCTCTTCGACGGGGACTAGGGCTAGGGTCACGGCCATAATCAGGACTGGCTCTCTCTCTTCTGTAGGCACTTGGGCTAGAGCCACGACCATAATCAGGACTACCTCTCTCCCTCCGGTAGGGACTCAAGGATCGTCCTTTGTCATAGCTTCTCTCAGATGACTTATCGCGCCTCCGTCCATCAGGGCTATATCCATTTCTCCTTTCGTCATCATCTCGAACTGCATATTCCACTGAAATAACTCGATCCATCAACTTGCTGTACATCCAGAATAAACAGAAAAATCATCATAAAAAAGCTACTAAACATTCATAATAAAATGAGCCCTTAAACAGTAAACATGTAGCAGCAAGATTTTTTTCACGCAATATATAATGCTACAAAACTAACAATCATGTACAGAATAAAAAGTCAAAGAAAAATGAGGAGAATCAACCTCATGTTTGTAGCCTCCAATGCTCTAGTGGCATCCTCTTGTGATTCATACTGAATAAATGCAAAATTCCTTCTGATCCTTATGTTTAATATTTTCCCATATGGATCAAAGTGTCTCTCCAAGTCCCTTGTCCTAGTATTATATGGATCAAAATTAATAACGAATAGTGTCTTTGCAGGTCTTAAATTGGTTGAAGATCTTCTAGAACCACTAGGCCTTCTAATGCCACGTTCTTGCTGCAACACAATTAGAAGAGCTTAAGTGAAATGTGTTATTAGGAAAAGAAACTATGCAAAGACACAAATGAGAAAACTATCATCAAAACTAATACTATAGATTATACATTACCTTTGTCCACTCGACACGAAGCCTGCGCCCTTTTCTTCCAAAGCCTGTTCTATCAAGTCCTCGAATTGCATCCTCAGCATCCCTTTCATCCTCCATATATATAAAGGCAAATCCTACAATCGAATAAAGGAAAAGAACCTAAATAAAAGGATCGCATATTTGTTACATGTGTAAAAGGAAATTGGTTTCCAAATCCTCCCGTAAAAGGATTCTCCAATATGTGATTGCAATTTTTATCTTCAGAAAAATATACAAACCATCTAATACTCCACCCCCAAAATAAAAACTTGGCAACCACCCTGAAATCTATGAACTAAGTGACCAGTAAAATTAGCAACAGACCTTGTGTGAACTAAGTGATGTCAAGGAACAACAATCCAAAAGTGCATGTCTCATGGAAGGAAATGAAAAGAGAGTGCCTTCTCCATCTATTCTGCTGCCTCTGCTGTGAGGTTCAAGGTCTGAAATTGAAGGCTGTGCGAAAATCATGTGGAATGAAAGGCAGTGGAATCTCAGGAAAATATGGATGGTGGTGCCATTGTGGACCAGAGTGACTCTTCTTGGGAACTCACTGGCAGGAAACAGAATGCAGATGAGCCCATCCATCAGCCAGGGAGTGTATGGATAGTCCAAGACAATCCTGCGCCAAAGAAACTGTTGAATATGGGGGTTTTGCACTTCAAAAAACATGCTTGCTTTTTTTTTTTTTTTTTTCTTTAACCATATCCTCAAACCCCCACTAAAACTCAACGAGGACAGGATGAGTGACATGGTCTGGAAGTGAAGTCCTGCTTCTGAATGACTGGAGTGACAGGGAGCAGCTATATTTAAGAGTATGAATCCGTCCACTGCTGAACTGCCTTGCTGTTGTGCGACTCACTGCCTTATTGTGAAATGTGTGCATAGATTTTATCTGATAATTTTCATGTTCTGCAGTGATGCAGAGTTGATGCAAACACAGGTAATTTGGCTTGACCCTATCTTGCTTATGAGCACTAACTCAAATAAGCAAATGAATCAATTAAGAATGTAAATAAATCAAAAGCATCAGGTGTCAGGAGGCTTTCAGATTGTTACCTATCATACACCATGACACCATTCAGGTTAAGACATGATCCCAACTGTATACAAACCTACTCAAGCACCTCATGAGCCATCAACCTCCTTGGGTCACACCACAATTCCATTTGTCTTCTCCAGTATAACTCCATCAAGTTAGGGTAAATGCCAAATCGCAATGGCTAGCAGCATTATGAAAGTCGCCGAATTCTTACTCATACATGCACCATAGTGATTCAATAGTTCAAAGAAAATTTTCCCTCTTCAAAAACAGTTTACAGAAGGATTTTTGTTCTAAAGTATGCCCAGACGGTTAACTTACCTTGAAAATTCAATTTTTCGTGCATGCCTTCCTTACAATTTAATGCAACACAAACCTATTTTACACATCTTTCCATATTGAAAGAATAATTGCAACCAAATTGATTACAAAGTCATAGTTCATGCACCAACAGTTACTTGACATTTGTAAGATCTTATAAGAGCTCTAACATCAATGCCATAATGCTCAACCAAAAGAGAACCAGGCCATAACAACAACGCACACAACTTAAAAATAAGCATAGCCGTTGACAGATTATTGAAGAGATCAATTTTACAAATAAGCAATAATCAAATAAAAGGAAAGAAACATTCAAGGAGAAACTACATACCAGTCTTCATATCAACTCTATCAACCTTCCCATATCTTCTGAAAAGTCGCTCCAAATCAGACTGTCTTGCATCGTAATCAAAGTTACCACAGAAAATGGGCCTCATTTTCACTGTGAAAAAGATAAGATAATGTTTTATAAACCACTTGAATGTTACATAATGAAGAAGAAAAAAGTGGGAGGTATTTTCAGATGAAGTAGGACCACAAGAATCAGGAGTTGATTTAGTGCATTTGCAAAATATTCATCTATTTGCCACATAAAAGAGAGTGAATAAGTTCTTTGAGTCCCATATGAAAATTATGCAGCAAAAATCCAGAGTCAATTGATATATGTACTTTCTCATGTGTTTGGTAGACAAAAGAATCAACAAGAATCCATCTCTCAGTTAATTTAAAATACAAAAGGAATACTTGAAAATCAAGGATCCAGAGGTGAAGCATGACAGGACCTCAATTTCCTCCATTTGATATGAAAATCATGGAGCAAGAGTCCACAAAACCATTCGATAAATGTATCTCCTACATGTCTTGGAGATCTAAAAATAGCTAAAAATTTTTAGATCAAGAGGATTTCCTTCATTAACTACAATGTTTCTTCTTGTTCTTTTATTGACACTAGGTTCCCATATGACAGATAACATCTACAATAAACTTTCTGGTGTTTGAAAAAAAAAGGTCTGATCTCCAGACAATTGTAATTGTAATCATGAACCGTGATCAAACGCTCAAATCAAATGGCCACAAATTTTTCTTTCTTTTCCAAATCTGGAAAAGATTTAAACATTCTTCCTTGAGGAAAAAAAATGGGAATGGCGTAAATTAACTTTTTCCAAAGCCAATTGAAGATAAAGAGAAACACAAAAATTTGTCTGATGCTAAATATGAACTGTTATGCAACAATAGAAAAAGGTTCGAGGAAATTCATACAGGAGCCGTTCTTAATCAAAACAAGCAAAAACATAGGCAACAAAGAATCACAATTATAGAAAAACCAAGATTCAAACATGACAAATAAGAGAACAAAATGGCTAATACAAAATCATAATTACAGGAAAAATCAAACTCCCAAGAGACAAAAACATAACAATAACTCCTCAGAAAATAAATTACACAAATATATCCATAAAACATGAACTAACCGCTACAACTATAAATTTTTAGGGGGGAAATCTTCAAAGGCGCAAAAGACAATGAAAAATCGAAACTGCAGAAATAAATAAGGGAAAAAAATATGTCCGCAGAAGGTGAATCATTCCTAGAAACCAAGATTCAATTATAGAAAAACCAAGATTCAAACATGACAAATAAGAGAACAAAATGGCTAATACAAAATCATAATTACAGGAAAAATCAAACTCCCAAGAGACAAAAACATAACAATAACTCCTCAGAAAATAAATTACACAAATATATCCATAAAACATGAACTAACCGCTACAACTATAAATTTTTAAGGGGGAAATCTTCAAAGGCGCAAAAGACAATGAAAAATCGAAACTGCAGAAATAAACAAGGGAAAAAAATATATCCGCAGAAGGTGAATCATTCCTAAAAACCCTATTTTTTGGAACAGATCGAGTGAACGAACAATCAGATCTACCATTTCAAAAAAGAAAAACTACAGATCAGAGCACAACGGACCGTCTGGTTGCCGATATAATGTAGGAAAAGGAAAAAATAAATTCTTACATATAATTAAAAAAGAAAAAAAAAAAAGAAGCAGCAGAAATAAACTGGAGCTCCAAACCTGGAAAATTTTCCAGATCCAAAGGTATCATTTTATTTTCTCATGTTTCTCGGAAACCAAACAGAAAGGGAAGAACAAGAAAAGGCATGTGACGTGGTTCTTACTTCTTACCTTATCAGCGATTGCGAAAGCCGGAAACCCTAATGAGAGAGAGTAGTGAGACAAAGAGAAGAGCTGAATATAAAGGACGATTTGGAGATATTTTAGAAACTGACGACCCTAAACGCAAATCTCGTGTGCCGGTAAATAGTAAGAAATAAAAACCCCTACTTTTTTGCTTATTTGTAAAACCAGACACCTTGATTTTGTCAACGGTGAATCCGGGGTCTATAAACACGACGTCGTTTTATGAGACACCCTGGGCAGTTGGGCCTGACTACCCGTTCAATGTTTTAGTGACTTGGGCTGGGCCAAGGACAAACTCTTTCAGGTTCAAATTTATGCATGTATGGATATATATAATTATATATACAAATAAAAATAAGAAAATATTTTTCAAACCAAATACAATATGAATAATTTTTAAAATTGAAGAGTGATTAGGAAATTCAACTAGTGATGGACTAGCCTTCCAATTTTTAGTTTTCATTTATTTTAATTTGATTTTTTTTTTACCTTTAATTGAATTAAAGCCGAAAATAATAATAATAATATATAAAATTTCATTTAATAAATAACCTTTCATGATAAGAATATATAAAATTTAAAATTAAAAGAAATAAAAATCCATAGGAAGCATTAGGACAGAAAATTTTTTTTGACAAAAGCCATAAATATAGAAATATAAGGCCAACATTTAAAAAATAATAATATATTTTTTTATTATTTTATTACCTGTAGCATCTTTCCAATATTGCTGGCACCATAAATTCTATGGACAGAAGCAAATCTTTTGAGGATTATTTGAAGGAAAATAGGGAGAGAAACTACAATCCGAGGACACCTTCTTCTCATATATTTGCATGCGGCTCTTAGAAAATCTATGAAAAAGATTTTCAAAATTTTTTTTTTCTTCCTTTACAAAGAAATCTAATGGAGATTTTGGGTTTGTAATAAAGACTTATATAAAGCAATTGTTCAAAGATTTTTCCAACGGCTTTTTAAAAAAAAATAAAAAATAAAAAATTGAAGAGTTATTTAGGAAAAATGCTACACCCCTTCCAAATTTTTGAATCTTTCTATTTAGAAGTAGATTCTTTACATTTTGGTATTATACAATACAAATTTTCAAATTTTATTAAATATTATAAATCAAGTTATTCAATCTATTTGTTTTATCATTGTTTGTATATTAAATTGTAATAATAATAATAATAATTTTAACGTGACATAAATTGGTTTTTGGAATCAATTTTTGGAAAATTGGATGGATCATGAGGGACAAAGAAAATAAAGAGGAAAAATAAAATTAAAAAAAGTGAAAAAAAAATTAAAATAGATAAATTATTCTTATATAATATTTTGAATTTATTTAACTTATTTTAGCTTTTATATATATATATATATATATATATAAATTAAATAATTTGAAAATATGTAAGTTTGTAACTAATTTTAACTATATTTGATTTAGTTAGAAACTTGTATATATTCATTTAAATAAACGAATTAAATTTAAAGTTTGAAAATATGTAAGTTTAAAACTAATTTTAATTATATTTGATTTTTTTTTTAATTTTATTAAAATTAATTTGAAACTTATACTTTTTTAAATGATTTAAATGAGTGAAATAAATTTGAAGTAGCATAAAAAAAAATATTATTGACTTTAAATTTATTTATTTATTTATTTATTTTACTTTAATTTTTTTCTTTCTTTATTTATTTTTTTATATTTTCCCTCAATTTTTTTTGGGAACAGAACATAGCTTAGTGAAGATTAATGCATATATTGATTAATTATATATGGTACTAAGCCAAAGTCCACACATAATTTAATTGATTATATATATGGTACTAGTCCAAAACATAGACATAATAGGAAATTGAAACAAGACTCTAATACCACTTATTACACCCACCAAAATTTTCACTTAAGTGTGCAGCGTTAAGAACCCACCTTAGCCAACCTTCCCCAAATGCACCAATAAAAACAGCGTAAAAGGCATAATCAAATACGAGAATCCTTCCCAACCTATGTTTTTACTCAATAGGGATTACAAAATTGTTCTTCATAAGTGCACCAACATTTAATAATTTTTTTATAAGCTAGAAAACCCAAAATCCCATAAGAGAATTGACACCGATTGCATGCTCTTTGAATTACTCACCCTCGATCTCTCTACCTTTCAGAGGCTTTTATAGATGAGTCTTTCCTATTTGAATTTTGAATTCAAACACTTGAACTCAAATCAGGGTGGTGGTTATGCAATTGCTATAACCACCCAATTGGAGACACCATTTCAAATCAAGATGTTTCTTTTGCACCAATTACAACTAGTCAACCATTTTCCCGTTCCCCGGATGCTGAGACAAGGCTATTGAACTCTACGTGCTTTTCCCAATGGATGCAACTCTTCAAGATGTCCTTAGCTAACCATTCCTTTCAAGCCATCTCTTCAGAGTGCCATTGTTGATGAGTATCCAACAATTAAGGTGCCTTCTCCCCACAAGGTGTCTTTTTCCAATGAGTGCCCACCAAGGTGTCTTGAGTCAAGGGATTTCTGAATCAACATCTTGCATTAGCCATCCAATTGTGTTCCTTTGATGCATTAGTGCACACCAATGCACGAATGCTTCTCCTTATGTCATGTCTAGGCACCCATGACACTAAGGTGATGTTGTTGTCCATGCCCCAAGGAATCAACTACTTGCAAGGCTCTCCCATGCTTTACCTAAGTTAATGATGCACCACCATGTATGTATCGGTCTCATCACTGTTGTGGCTTCCCATGCCATTTCCAAGTCTTTCTTAGTTGCAGCGATGAGCCATGGTAGTGTGCCCATGGCTTGTCATATGTGTGCACAGTGCATTGCACCCTTGTGCCTAGCATTAGCCACCCATTCAAGGCTTTTTTGCTGCTTTGAGCGTGTCATTCCATGCATCACCAAACAACATCTCATGTCACATGTCTAAGCCATTTTTGTTATAGCTCTAAGTCATGACATTAGGGCATAGCCTATTGATTTGCCCCAGTGCATAGGGTATTGCACCCCTATGCCATGTGTAGGCATCTAATCTAAGTCAGTCTCGTGTCTTTCCTCTCATCAAGCCATGGTAGTATGCCTATGGCTTCTCAAACCACCTCAATGCACAAGGAATAGGTTGCACCATGCCTCGTGTCATTGCGATCATGGGTTACATACCACATATGTCATGGAGTCCATGTGTGCATGCTAGTGTGTCGTCTAAGTGTCATAGGCATGCCCCAAGCCATGCCATGGTGCCTCCTTGGTGCGACCAAGACTTAACCTTGGTGTCTCCTAAGTCATCTATCTCTCCATTCTTTTAAAGAACGTTTCAGGGCATTTTGGAAATATTTGGAAAAGATATCAAACCCCCTTGAGGAGACATAATGAATTATTTATTAAATAAATAAATAAATATCCTTATAAACCTCATATTCTATTTACACTATCAATATAACTGCATCAAGGTACAGGTTTAAGTGCTAAATGTGCCTGAGTGTGTGGGGTGTGTGAGGGGACATGAATTAGTGTGCATGTAGGGAAGCGAGGTTGTGCGTGCATGGGCACAAGGCTATGAGTGCATGACGGGGCTGTGCACAGGCGTGCAGGGTGTGTAGGCATGCGCGGCTTGATGTGTGTGTGGCATGTGCCCACCCCTAATGTTCCATTTCTTAACAATTTTGCTTAAGATATTTTTCCCACCAACCTCTAAGTTCTCCTTGCTTTCTTCCAAGGGTCCCCATGGGTGTAAGGTCTACCCATGAATAGTACCTCTTTCCAATATTGCTAGCACCATAAATTCTATCGACATAAGTAAATCTTTGAGGATTATTTGAAGAAAATAGGAAGAGAAAAGACAATTCAAAGGATACCTTGTTCTCAAATATTTGATTTATTATCTCTTGGAAAATCTATGAAAAAGATTTTCAAAAATCTTTTTTATTTCTTCATTTACAAAGAAATCTAATGGTGATTTTGGGTTTGTAATAAAAATTTATATAAAACAATTGTTCATATATTTTCCAAGGACTCTATTTTTTTTTTTTTTTTGAAAATTGAAGAGTTATTTAGGAAAAATACAACACCTTTCTAAATTTTTTATTATTTCTATTTAGAAGTAGATTCTCTACATTTTTGTACTATACAACACAGATTTTCAAATTAAAATAAATATTAGAAATCAAATTTGTTTTATGATTGTTTGTATATTAATTGAAACATATTAAATTGTAATGATAATAATGGGTTTATGATTGTTTGTATATTAAATGAAAACATTAATTTGTAATAATAATGATTTTAATGTGCAGTATTTTGGTTTTTGGAACCAATTTTTTGGAAAATTAGATGGAACATGAGGGACAAAGAAAATAGATAGGAAAAATAAAAGTAAAAAAAAAAAAAAAGTGAAAAAAATTAAAATCAAGAAATTATTTTTATATAATATCTCAAATTCATTTAATTTATTTTAACTTTTTTATATAAAAATTAAATAATTTGAAAATATGTAAGTTTGTAACTAATTATAACTATATTTGATTTAGCTAGAAACTTATACTTATTTAAATTATTCTAATAAGTGAAATAAATTTGAAGTTTGAAAATATGTAAGTTTAACATTAATTTTAATTATATTTGATTTTTTTCGGTTTAATTTTGTTAAAATTAGTTTGAAACTTCTACTTATTTGAATAATTTAAATAAGTAAACTAAATTTGAAGTAGTATATACAAAATTTATTGACTTTAAATTTATTTTTCTTTCATTTATTTATTTATTTCAAATTTTCCTTCAATTTTTTTTCCGAACGGAATATAAACTAGTGAAGAAGATTAATGTAGCTTAGTGAAGATTAATGCATATACTGATTCATTATATATGGTACTAGGCCAATATCCATGCATAACTTCATTAATTATATATATAGTACTAGCCCAATGACATAGACATAACTACTACAAGGTATAAACCTAATGACATGGACATAACTAGCCTAAAGTTCATGTATAACTTCATTGATTATATATATAGTGCTAGCTCAAAGTCCATGCATAACTTTATTGATTATTTATATGGTACTAGCTTAACGACATAAACATAACTACAACTAGGTACAAGCTTAATGACATAGACATAATTAGCCCAAAGTTCATTTATAACTTCATTGATTGTATATATATTGTTAGTCTAGTGACATAAACATAATAGATTTCTACTATTACTACTACCATAACTAGTCCAAAGTTTATGCATAACTTTATTGATTATATATATGGTGTTAGCCTAATGACATAAACATAATAGGCTATTATTATTACTACTACTACTACCACTACTACTATTATATGATATTAGTCCAACAATATAGACATAACTAATACTATGTACTAGCCCAACAACAAAGACATAATTAGCTTAAAGTTCATGCATAACTTCATTGATTATATATATGGTACTAGCCTTAACTACTACTACTACTACTATTACATGGTATTAGCCCAACGACATAGATATAACTAGCCCAAAGTCCATGCATAACTTTATTGATTATATATATGGTACTAGCCCAACTTTAATGATTATATATATGGTACTAGCCCAATGATATAAACATAACTAACCCAAAGTTCATACATAATTTCGTTGATTATATATATGGTGCTAGTCCAACGATATAGATATAGACAACCTAGACATAATTAGCCCAAAGTCCATGCATAACTTCATTTATTATATATATGGTGTTAGCCTAACGACCTCGACATAATGGGCTCCTGCTATTAGCCCAAAGTGCATGCATAACTTCATTGATTATATATATAGTACCGGCCTAACAACATAAACATAACTACTACATACTAGCCCAATGACATAGACATAACTAACTCAAAGTCCATGTATAACTTCATTGATTATATATATGGTGCTAACCCAATGACATAAGTATAAACAATATAAACATAATTAACCCAAAGTTCATGCATAACTTCATTGATTATATATATATGGTGTTAACCCAATGACCTAGACATAATAGACTACTACTATTACTACTAGCCCAAAGTCCATATATAACTTCATTAATTATATATATGGTATTAACCTAATGACATAGGCATAACTACTACTATGTACTAGCCTAACAACATAGACATAACTAACCCGAAGTCCATACATAACTTCATTGATTATATATATGGTACGAGCTTAACAACATAGACATAACTACCCCAAAGTCCATACATAAATTCATTGATTATATATATATATATATATATATATATATATATATGGTGCTACCCAATGATATAGACATAAATGACATAGATATAACTAACCCAAATTTCATGCATAACTTCATTGATTATATATATAGTGCTAACCCAATGACGTAGGCATAACTAGCCCAAAGTCCATGCATGACTTCATTGATTATATATATGGTGTTAGCCCAACGACATCAACATAATAGATTACTACTACTACTACTACTACTACTACTATAACTAGCCCAAAGTTCATACATAGCTTCATTGATTTTATATATGGTGCTAGCCCAACAACATAAACATAATAGACTACTACTATTACTACTACTACTACTACTACTACTAACTTCATTGATAACTTTATTGATTATATATATATACTACTACTTCATTGATAACTTCAACTAGCCCAAAGTCTATGTATAACTTTATTGATTATATATGCTACTACTTTATTGATAATTTTATTGATTATATATTGTTACTACTGCATTGATAACTTCATTAATTATATATATACTACTACTATTAGCCCAAAGTTCATGCATAACTTCATTGATTATATATGTGATATTAACCCAACGACATAAGCATAAATACTACTACATACTTACCCAACGACATAGACATAATTAGTCTAAAGTCTATAAATAACTTCATTGATTATATATATGGTGCTAGCCCAATGACATAGACATAAACAATATAGACTTAACTAACCTAAAGTCCATGCATAACTTCATTAATTATATATACGGTGTTAGCCCAATGACATAGACATAATATACTACTACTACTATTATTACTATAATTAACCCAAATTCCATGCATAACTTCATTGATTATATATATGGTGCTAGCCCAACAACATAGACATAATAGACTACTATTACTACTATAACTAACCCAAAATTCATGCATAACTTCATTAATTACATATATGGTGCTAGCCCAACGACATAAATAAAACTAGCCCAAAGTTCATGCATAACTTCATTGATTATATTTATGGTACTAGCCCAATGCCATAAACATAATAGGAAAATTATTTTAATTAGTAGAAGTATTTGAGTGTTTCTATTTGTAAAATGGATGCTTTATAAATGGTTTCTTATAATCTCATCAACAAAATTTCAATCTTATTAAATATATTAGAAATTAAAAATTGTAACTTTAAACTTGCATGGTCCAATCCCATTTTTATTTTCATTTATTTTATTTGGTTTTTTTTTTTTGTCTTTAATTGAAATCTTTCTTTTACAATTGAATGGATTAACTCAAAACCCAAACAAATATAAGCCACTTATTTTATTGACCAATCTTTCATTTTATTTTCCATCCCCATCCCCATCACCAATTAAAATTCTTTCCTAAAAGACTTTACATAAAAGCCACTCATTTTCCAAAGAAAAATAAGCACTACATATGCACATGCTTTTAAATTTGAATTTCACACACTAAGATAAATAACCCCACAAAACCCTTAAAATAAATAAATAAACAAGATTTATTCCATGGAGAGAGGTGAGCATTGAATATAGATCTACATGGACCAAGATGGTCGGATGGAGAGCGGTAGAGTTGGGTGAGGGAAGGCATCGCCTTGGTTTGCCAAGGAGTTGTTGAAGTTGGAAGAAGGGAGCTCAACATTTTGAATTTTGTTGTTACCATGCACGTGAGCATTGTAGAATGCAATCTGAGCTTGAACCTTTGCTAATTGGCTTTGGGCATGGTGTATCTCCTGATTTAGTAGAGATATGGTCTTCACAATCCCGTACACTGGGTCTGCAACTCGACATTGTGCCTCATAATACATTGACTCCGTTGCTTCTGCCCTCAAATGTAGTGGAATTTGCTGATAATAAAAAAAAAACCAAAATAATAATATATAAAATTTCATTTAATAAATAACCTTTCTGTGATAAGAATATATAAAATAAAAAATTAAAACAAATGAAGAACTATAGGAAGCATTAAGATAGAAGAAATGACAAAAATCATAAATATAGAAACATAAAGCCAACATTTAAAAAATAATAATATATTTTTTATTATTTTATTACCTGCAACATCTTTCCAATATTGCTGGCACCATAAATTCTATGGACAGAAGCAAATCTTTGAGGATCGTTTGAAGGAAAATATGAAGAGAAAATACAATCTGGAGGACACCTTCTTCTCAGATATTTGCAAGCTGCGCATCTTGAATTCATTTATTATCTCTTGGAAAATCTATGAAGAAGATTTTCAATTTTTTTTTTCTTTTACAAAGAAATCCAATGGAGATTTTGGGTCTGTAATAAAGACTTATATAAAGAAATTGTTCAAAGATTTTCCAACGGCTCTATTTCTTTTTTCCTTTGAAAATTGAAGAGTTATTTAGGAAAAATGCTACACCCTTCCAAATTTTTGAATCTTTCTATTTAGAAGTAGATTCTTTACATTTTGGTATTATACAACACAAATTTTCAAATTTTATTAAATATTATAAATCAAGTTATTCAATCTATTTGTTTTATCATTGTTTGTATATTAAATGAAACATATTAAATTGTAATAATAATAATTTTAATGTGACATAAATTGGTTTTTGGAATCAATTTTTGGAAAATTGGATGGAACATGAGGGACAAAGAAAATAAAGAGGAAAAATAAAAGTAAAAAAAGTGAAAAAAATTAAAATAGATAAATTACTCTTATATAATATTTTGAATTTATTTAACTTATTTTAGCTTTTTTTATATATAAAAAATTAAATAATTTGAAAATATGTAAGTTTGTAACTAATTTTAATTATATTTGATTTAGTTAGAAACTTGTACTTATTTAAATAAGTGAAATAAATTTAAAGTTTGAAAATATGTAAGTCTAAAACTAATTTTAATTATATTTGATTTTTTTGTTTAATTTTATTAAAATTAATTTGAAACTTATACTTTTTTAAATGATTTAAATGAGTGAAATAAATTTGAAATAGCATAAAAAAATATTATTAAATTTAAATTTATTTATTTATTTATTTTTACTTTAATTTTTTCTTTATTTATTTATTTTTTTATATTTTCCCTAATTTTTTTTCGGAACGGATGATAGCTTAGTGAAGATTAATGCATATACTGATTAATTATATATGGAACTAAGCCAAAGTCCACGCATAATTTAATTGATTATATATATGGTACTAGTCCAAAACATAGACATATATAATAGGAAATTGATTTTGATTAGCAGAACTATTTTTCTTTCCATCCAGCTAGCCTTCATACCTGCTGAGCGCCCTGAGTGGGAACCTAGCTCCAAGGAAAGCTGAAAAGAAAGGGGCCATTCAAAATGTCCTTTTCTGGTGGATTATGTGAAGTTGGTCATTAAATTTTTTTTTGCTATACGTGTGTGTATATATATATATATATATATTAAACAAACTTCATGTTTTAAATTTATTTATTTATTTTATTTAATTTTAATAAACTTTATATAAAATTGGTTAAGTGATTTCAGGATGAAAAAAACTTAGCGTTGGAAGAGAAACTGGATGCTAGAGAGAGAGAGAGAGAGAGTATCAGTAGCTTGGTGATTCTAATGTTTGTGAGTAGGAGATATAATGATAGAGCATTTTAGGCTAGTGAATTTTGAACTTGAGACTTTATTGGGTTGATTAGGAAAGTGTTTTTTATTTTATTTTTGGTTTAAAATTGAAATGGACTTTAATTTCACTTAAATTTAAATAAATATGAATGTCAGTGTGTTTAATAATGATTTTAAGAAGTACTTTTAATTTAAAAAAATATTTTTGAAAAGAAATTGAGAACCCGTTTGACAATGATTGCATGAAGTATTTTTGGCCCCAAAAGTGTTTTTGAAAAAAAAAAAATGTTTAACAAAATTTATGAAACACTTTTAAAAATCTAAAAAATCACTTACAATATTGGAAAATAATTTATAATGTTTTTTGAATAAACACTTGATAAATAATTCTTTTAAAAACATTTTTAGAAAAAACATTACTACTAAAAACACTTCGAGTAAAATCACTGTCAATATACTTGAAGTGTTTGGTAAAATTTAGGAAATATTTTAAAAAATTTTAAAAATCACTTGTAATATTGAAAAATCACTTATAGTGTTTTATGAAAAAACACTTGATATAAGTGATTCTCTAAAAAAACATTTAAGTGAAAATATTGTCAAATACACTCTTAGTATTTCTATTTTATGCATATTTATTTTTATTTATGTCTAGATGATGAATGTTCTTTTATGTGTTAAAATTTCTATAAAATTAATTATTATATCTTTCCCATTTTAATTTAAACATTAATAATTTGAAAAAAAATAGTAATTTTACATATTCCTAAATATCCCAAAATATTAGGATTGTTATTGTAATAAAAATTTTATGATGATTAATTAGGTAATTAGTTAAAAAAAATTGGTAGTTAGATTATAATTACGTTAAGAAAATGTTAAAAATTATTTTAAAGTACTTGCTTTTATGCAGTATATTTTTAGTTTTATGGATTTTTGGTTTACATATATGTTTTATTATTAAGATTAGTTTATTAATT